>NW_019392835.1:554036-616761 GCF_000648675.2 Cimex lectularius | reverse complement strand
ATAAAGATCGAAACGTTGGCACGATAAAGAAAATGTTTTTCTGAAACCTACATCACACCAGACCGCATCTCACGATTTCTAAATAAATATCGATTAACGGTCACTAATCACCACACTAATCTTTATAGCAAAAAAAAAGACATTTTACGAAAAATACGGACGAAATCAACAAAAGCTCATCCAATTTCTTATTTTATATGTTTTACTCTCATGGTAAAATTGGGAAAAAATTGTTTTATCAAAAAACCACTTCTGATTCGTTTAAAGTATACTTTTAAGCTTTTAAATATGAATATTTATACTGATAAAAAAATACATGTTTTGAGGATGGATAAGCTACCAAAAAAAGTATCATTTTTTCTCCGATTTCCGGTGTTCCGGTTAAATATACTAACTCCGCTCGGTTTTATCCTAATTTGACTATTACTACAGTCGGAAAGCTGAATTTTTCATTTCAAACTTGTGCCAGCATCGTTACTGGTGAGAAAATAAAGATTAAATCGACAAAAACTCCCTAAACCTTTTATTTTACCTCTCCGGTTCAGATCTCTTACGCCAGGTTTGTTTCCTGTAAACCCTACCGTGAATCGGTGAAGTTGTTTCACGGTTTAAGTGATTTTTGAGGGAAAAACCAGAGTTTTGAAGCGCAAAAATTTGTATTGGGCTCTACAAAAAGCGAATGTAAACTTCGTTTCTAGCTGCACTACTTTGAAAAGATTTGTAATAAAAGCTTGGATAAGGTTAATTTAATACTATTATATTTTTCTAACTTAAATTGTACTCCTACAAAGTAATGGTATAGAATTTAGCTATTTTTAATTTAACCTACTTATACAAAAAAGTAGCTACTTAATCACTAGGCAGCATAGGATTATCAAACCTATGTATCACAGGGGCAATGAGAACAACCCTACAAGTGCACTAAAACTCTGCTAAACCTACCTCCACTGGAAACGTTTATACAGGAGAGGCTGGGAAAAGCTCATTTAGGCTCCAAAAACAGTCAAACCGGATATGAACTAAATAATTCGGGCAAACAGCCACAATTAATAAAATCAGACACCCATTCGTAGAAATGGGTTCTGACTATAAGATACCGGAAACGTTTTTTACAACATTCTATAAAGTAAGGAGAGGAAGAATTCAGGAGAGCATCAGATACAACGATATGATATACAGATGGCTCCAAAACAAACGAAAGAACCGGATTTTCTGTACAAGCCCGAAACATGAGCAATCAAACTCATTAGGGAAGTACACTTAGGTCTTTCAAGCAGAAATACATGCCATAAAAATGGTGCCCTTGTTTTTTTATGAATTTGCCCCACGGGCAAAAAAATCCTCGTAAGATCTGACAGCCTAGCAGCTATTAAATCATTAGCACGTAAAAAAATCACATCAAAATTAGTCAGTTCATGCATCCAAAATCCCCAAAACCTGGGGAAACACAACAACGTGATGATATCTCGGTTGCCAGGACACAGAGGAATTTTGGGTAACCATTTAACCTAACAAAAAAAAGTCTTTTCAGAGGATCTTCGGAAGAGGTTAAAACAGAGAAAACTTCCTTACGGTTTTCGCCGAGCTTTCGACAGTTTTATACTGTCATCTTCAGGGCCTGTTTTATTATCATATAAACAAACAANCAGGCCCTGAAGATGACAGTATAAAACTGTCGAAAGCTCGGCGAAAACCGTCAGGAAGTTTTCTCTGTTTTGACCTCTTCCGAAGATCCTCTGAAAAGACTTCTTGTATCCAGCAGGTCGATAATCTAGTTCATCGTTACACTAACAAAAAAAGTTTAGGGAATGAAATTGTATCAGCGACTACTAGCTGAACTAGGAAACTAGGAAGGTACAATAAGCCAAAGGCAGCAGTGTCTGGGGAGCATAAACCCCGCTTCCTAGTATCCTCATTACCATTACCAACAGAACACTTTGAAAAAATTTGGGATAAAAGCTTGGATAAGGTTAATTTAATGTCTATTATATTTTTCTAACTTAAATTGTACTCCTATAAAGTAATGGTACAGAATTGAGCTATTTTTAATTTAATCTACTTATCAAATCAGAGTAGATTAAATAATTAAATGGTTGATAACGTTGTAAATAAATTAAATCAGAATGATTGCTTTTGGAAATTTGAGAAATTTCTCATTAATTAATAAAAAAATATAAAAGAATTTAAATATTTGCATTTTTTTATGGAACAAAAGTTGAGATTTGTATTATCAGCTCAGCCTGAATTGCTATTTTATGCCGGGTTTGATATCCATAAATGGGAGAGAATCCCGATATCGGGAATCGTGCAAAAGGCGCACGGCTTTGACCCCGTTTCAACAGCGGCTCATCATTTCCACGTCCCGTTTACACCGATGTCTGAGTCGAGATAGCGAGATAGCACCGAGGCGTGTCAAAATAACAAGGGCGTACCCGGGATTGCACCGATTTCGGCCTGACGAAATTCCCTCCCTGGGGGGGTTCGGAGGCGTAAACACCCGGGGTAAAAGTCGACACGAACGAGGCCCTACGAGAGTCCAGGGTCGCTTTTGTCCCACGACCATTTCCGCCCGTCTCGGAAATAATAAAATCACAGGGTTTCGCCTCTACAACCCTTCGAGAAAGGATCTATAACAGACAAGGTCGACGGACCCACGCTTTGACCCTCTTCCACGACTATTTTTTGTTTTGTAAAGTTTGTTGTTAAGAAAAAATTCCTTTTAAAACGACATCGTGCGCATGCGATGTTAACGTTAATGAAAAATCTTCAAACTATTCTTATTTTTCGCGGTGCAGGATTTCAAAGTTTAGCACTGAACTTTTTACTGCCGAGTCTGTCAGGGAACATCCTTTTCTCCTTTTATATTATAGTAAAATCTGGTGTCCCCCAAGGAAATATTCTTGGCGCGATCCTCTTTATAGTACACACTTCTGACATTACCCAAATACAGACAAATACGACACGGCTATCCTCGCTTTTCACTCCAGCCAATCCATTGTAAGTTAATGTCTTCAAAGTCCCCTCACCCTATTAGAAAACAGGTATCGCAAATTGAGAATCAAAGTGAACAAAAGCAAATGTACTCTTGTCACTTTGCCTTCCATTACCGATTGAATGACATACGGATACCGACTACTGACATAGTTCGAGACCTGGGACTGTACATCGATAAAATACTGACGTGTAATCCACACACTCCCCTGAAACGACAAGACATGAACCGAAATTCTTGCTGAGTCTACTCGACCAACTACCACACCAAAACCTTAACAACAAACTGACCATTTATAAAACTCTCTTCCGATATGGACCTATGAAGTGGAAGTTTGGAGCTCACCAAACATCCCAATTTATGCCGTATCCCGTCTCAACAATCGCAAATTCTAAAAAAAAGAATTTAATGCTCCTTTCTAAGTCTTCATTAAAACCATTCACACTAATTTCCATATTCCATTCGTTCACTATAAGAACACTGAAGAAATTGACATCAGTCGTTGACGTGTGTGCAGTGTGAGGGTATATCACGACTTCTCCCATCATGTTTAATTTCATTTTATCCTATGAACTATTAAATTTATTTAGTGTAAGTAAAGTTGCAGGTGTAAATAATAATAACAAATAATAATTATTTCAGCATTTTCGAAAGTGCATCGGTGGCCGCAACGGTGTTGACACGGTGCTCATCACTGTCCCGAGTTCCCCTGAATTTTCCCCCACATTTTGTCTTTTCAAGATGAAAACAGATTCTCAAACACCCACGTAGTGAATTAAATCCAATATCACTTGGTTTTGTAAAAATAAATCGCTTTTTGATATACTGGATTCTTCAGATAACACTCTAACTTAGAAGCCGCATTTCATTTAAATTTACGACCCGAACTCATTGCCAAAACAGTTTTGACGAATAAGTTAGGTGGTTTCTTTACAATTTATTGGTAGTTTGGTCGTATCCTATCCTGGTATGCCTAGGATAGCTCACCTGGTCTGTCAGACGCATTCATTTCATCATCATCAGGATTTGAAATAAGATGATGATTGATGAATCGAATACTCCTTTGACCTCTAACTCTAACCACCAAAAGCTGTACAAACGTTATATTTTACGTTTTAATCTAACCACATAAAGTAGGCAAAAAACTTTTGTCGAAAAAAAATACTTCTAATTCGTTTTAAGCACCCTTTAGAAACCTTTGAACACGAATTTTTATATGAAACAAAAATAGACACTTTCGGGCTGGATTAGCCATTTGTCCAGTGTTACAGTTAAAAATAGACAACTCGTCTAGATTTTATGAAATGTCCACGACATTACAATCATTGTTAAGTTGCAATTAAGTTCTGGTTCGGTATTTTGATCACGACAGAAAATTTATAGAAATAAATTAATTATGTTCAAAAAATCCTCCTTTTCCCAAGTTTCTTTTCAATTTTACAACAAATAGTCGAAAAATAAGACGAAAAAATGAAGTTCAACGTATTAATTTTTGATTCAGCAATTCACAATGAAATTTGTTAATTATTTGGGTGAAAACATCCCCCTCCGAGCTAATAAAAGTCGTAGCGAACGGTTGAGACCCGTCGGGCAGCATTCCTCCGATCGAAACTGGGTTTTGACAAAAGGGTTTATGCTAAAAGGCCTCTCGGTTTCTTTTTCAAGCTGTTGCTTTCATCCAAAACTTGCTCCAGGTCCAGTTTCAATTTTTATTCCTGCATAATCGATCTACGGTAGTAGGATCAGAATTTTGTCGGTAAGTCGTCGGGTTTTCAACCTTTCTGATTTTATCTCATTTGAAGAACGTAAGGGGGCATAAGGGTATAAACATTAGACAATTGAAACGATATTATAATTCGAAATGAATGTTAAAAATAAATGAAAAGTGCCAAAAATCAGTTAAGGTTCAGAGTGAAATCTTCTATAGCCAAAATATGAAATTTTTGTCTCAAGGCTCTTTTTCACAAGTAAATTTGTGGCTCAAAACACTTAACAAACTCGTTTCATCAAAAAACGTACTAGTGTAAAAGGGCTATGATAAGTTTTTTGTTTTAAATCTTTGATAAAAGAGTCAACAGCGCTCCACGTGTTGACGAAATATGGTATCTAGCAATCTATAAATCATAAATCCAGAATTAGTTAGGTTTGGTTAGGTTAGGTTAAGAAATGTTTAAGTTAGGTTAGGAAATTGTTAGGCTTGATTAAGTTAGGTTAGGAAATGATTATTTTAGGTTAATAATGATTAGGGTGGCTAGATTGGTTAGGTTAAGAACTAGTGTAGTTAGGTCAGGAAATTGTTAGGTTTGGTTAGGTTAAGTTTTAAAATGGTTAGGTTTGGTTAGGTTATGTTAGAAAATGGTTAGGCATGATTAGATTAGGAAATGATTAAGATAGGTTAATAAATGGTTAGCTTTAATCTCTCTTCTTCCAGCTAATGATGAGCAATGTTTAGTTGTTATACCACTATAAGTGAAAAAAGTAATTCATGAAAAACGCCCAAAATACTTACTTTATAATAGAAAGTAAACCAAAACATTTGTTTATGAAAAATACAAACATTAAAGTCCTTAAATACGAATTTTTATAGTAAAACTAAAAATAGACATTTTTAAGATAGATTATCCAGCAATTTTATTTTCTCTGATGTACAGTTTTGAACGGTTGGAAAGGCAAATCTCCCTTCTCTCAGCATTTGTTAACAATTTTTAGAAGTTATGTCAGAAGTAAGAAAAATAAGGATGAAATCAACAAAAACTTCTCAAACGTTTTATTTTATGGTAAAATAGAGTAAAAAAAATTAAATTATCCAGATTTGTTTGCACTCTTTAAAGCCGATAAATACGAATTCTTATGGGAAACAAAAAGTAGACTCTTTCGGGTTGGTAAAATCAGGGGGAATTTTTTCCTCCGATGGCCGGAGTTCGACCAAAAAAAATCCTAACTCCATTTAATATTATTTATTTTATTTTATTTTTTTTAGTTTATGCCAACAATGTTTAGATGTTATGTCATTTTAAGTGAGAAAAATAAAGATGAAAACAACCAAAACTCCTCAAAAGTCTTTTTTATACGTATTACGCCCCTAGTAAAGTAGGCCAAAAAATTTTGGATAAAACCAATTCTTATTTTTTTAAGCCTTTAAATACGACTTTTTATTGCAAACAAAAAATAGACATTTTTGGACGGACTTCCCTAAGTGATATTTTTGCTTCCAATGACCGGTGTTATTGTTATAAATAAATAATTCCTCTGGACTTATTCAAATATGAAATTTTACTTTATGTATGAAACCTAATTTGTCTTCTTTCAGATTGAGCAAACAACGTTTAAATTTTATCTCGTTATTGGAACAATAAGGATGAAATTGACAAAAAAGTCGATTAATTTCAAGCACCCTTTAAAGCCTTTTAATACGAATTTATTATATCAAACAAAAAAATGGCCCTTTTACGAAAAATAAGGGTGAAATCAACAAAAGCTCCCCACACGTCTTATTTTTCGCTCGCTCATGCAAAAAATTTTGTAAAAAAAACTTTTCGGATTCATATTTAGCAGCGTTTAAAACCCTTAAATCGGAGTTTTTATAGGGAACAAAAAATCAATAATCGTGCGCTGTATTGGCCAAAGGGAATTTTTTATCCGATGTCCAGTGTTCAAGTTAAAAATACATGTAGTCTGGATTATATCAAAATGCGAATTTATTACAACAGTTGGAAAGCTAAATTTTTATTTTTTCGAATTATGTCAACATCGTAGTTGGTGAGAAAATAAGGATTAAATCAATAAAACACATTCAATGTTTTATTTGATATCCTCTGGTTCTGATTTATCTACGACGACTAGGTTTGTTCCATTTACGTATATTTTACAGGGTTCTAGAATCGTATAAACCCTCCTGTGGATTGGTGAAGTTGTTTTAAAGTTATGATTTATGTGATTTTCGAGGGAAAATCGGCGGTATTTGAAAGGCGGAAAATTGATGGAAAAAATTTATTTTTCAATTTTCCCGAATTTGTATTCAACAAAAACTACGCACAAGGAAACAAATATAATGAAAATAAAACCAATCACACACAAATTGATAGAAAAGAAAAAATAGCGAGGGTGGGGCTGACCGAAACTAACATAAAATATTTACATTCAATTAATTAAGGTTTTAAGTTGAGATAAAAAAAGTCAGTGTCACGAGCGGGATTCGAACCCACGACCTTCGGCTTGATACGCCGCTGCTCTACCACTTGAGCTATCGTGACTTCGATCCCCTCGGGCACTAACTTCCTATCTCAACCCCACCTTTTGAATTTTCCCTCCTTTTTGCCTTGTCCTCCAAACTTTTTCATTTGTAATTTTAATTAAATATACTTTTTATCTAACGTCTTGGTTTTTCATCTCAACAATATTTTAGATAAAAATTATAATCTAGTAAAATTATCACAACCTTTTCAGTTAATTAAGGTTTTGGTTGAGATAAGAAAGTCAGTGCCACAAGCCAGGTTCGAACCCACGATCTTAGGCTAAATACGCCGCTGTTCTACCACTTGAGCTACGTGACTTCCATCCACTCGGACATCAACCTCCCATCTCAACCCCACCTTTTGAATTTTCCCTCCTTTGTGCCATTTATCAAATGTGTAATCGGATTGGATTCTCGGCGACAAATGAAAAAGGTGGAGGAAAAGGCAAAAAGGAGGGAAAATTCAAAAGGTGGGGTTGAGATGGGAAGTTAGTGCCAGAAGGGATCGAAGTCACGATAGCTCAAGTGGTAGACTAGCGGCGTATCAAGCCGAAGGTTGTGGGTTCGAATCCCGCTCGTGACACTGACTTTTTATCTCAACTTAAAACCTTAATTAATTGAATGTTATTAATTGGTCAAGCGGAACACGAAAAAATAGTGAATTTAATAAAATATTTACGTTTATGCATGTGTATTTTTTCAATAATTGAATTTTCGTGTTGTAACTGGCTTAACACCAAAGATGCCATGGCTATTACTGCGTACATTATTTTCTTTATTTCTGTTTTACAGTCAGAAATCCAGGCGTCCAGCAAGGGAGCATTCTTGGTCCCATCCTACAATTTATACTGCTGGCCTGCCGATACATCCCAACACCATCCTTACAACATCCAATATCCAGAAGCATCCAAACCACAAGCCACCTGCAATATCCGGAACAACCTGAGCTCATTGAAGAATGGTGCAAAACGGGAAAATGAAACTGAACGAGTACAAATTCACCCAAATTACGTCCACGCTAAGCAAACATCTTTACCAACCTATACGTTAACAGTAAAGAACTACTGACTATACAAATAACATACCTACGTACGTCGAGGGGACCGCGGTAGCCGAGTGGTTAGCATGAGAGACTCTCACGCCGCGGTCGTGGGTTCGATTCCCACCGTCGCCTCTGGCCCTTTTTTCACAATAACCCCCCCAAATTTGAACACACATATATGAATTGTCACATGGCTAATATGCATAGTTCATAACGCCAAAAAAGAAAAAAAAATACCTACGTAGACTGATGTGAAATAATCACACAAGACTAAAACGACAAGAACTAAGTTGACGATTTGGACAACTACGAAGACTTATAGGACCAAAATCAAACATGACTGTAAAGAACAAAATCTATACTAAACATTACTTGGACGAATTCGAACATATAGAGCTGTGGGGCTACCAAGCCATCCGACGAATCCAAGCATTACAAAGTCCTCGGAAGAATTTTCCAACTTCACCATCCACAATGATCTTAACATTCTCTTCGTCCAAGAATTGATTCGTTCCCCCTTCCTCATGTTTCACTCCTGTTTTCTAACCCATCCTAACCCTACTGCGAGAGCATCTGGAGCCCTTCAAACTTCTTAATATATCTCTAACCTGTCTATCTATAATGACCTTGACCTTCCACGCTTCTTCAAGTTTTACTCCAATCGTTCAATTCATGGATGGTTTACTCCATCCTGCTCAAATCCTCTCCACGATTTTCCATTCCAAAAACCCTCCAAGTCGCCTCAAACGACGATGGCTCCAAGACCTCCTCGCCATAACCCGATAACAAACTGATGCATTGCTTCTCATGATACGTGTCCTCTGGGTGCAATACTGGCCGTAGTTGTTTTGCCCGGAATTTTATAGCATTAAGAACAATCTGGAATGTGTATTATTCATGTAAAGGGAATAATTGTTTGGTTTACCGCTGTTTTGAAACATATCGTTCTAAGTACGAGTGCTTGCAACAAACTATAAAAACTTTTTAATAATGTAGTTACAATTCTTCACGAGCGTTACTATGCTTATAAATCCATTGTTCTTTTGTCGAAGGCCTCTTTCTTCCCGGCAGAATTAAAACAATCCGATTCGACAGTTCATTGTCGTAGGTTGAATCGATGTTTCTTTTCTAATTTGCACACTTCAATTCGTGCTGTTCGGTTAGGTTTTCTTTAGGTCGAAAAACAGGAAAAGCCGTGGGGATAAATTGGGCCCTCGGAAGGGGATTCGTACTAAAACTGGCTTTCGTCTACTATTACCACCGTGATTTGCTATTTTGCCTAATGCTTAAAGGAAGTGAAAATTCCTTTTATAAGCCCATCGTTTGTAAATCGGCCGAAACCGCCAGTCACTGTTTGTTTTTTCCGGTGGAGTGTTTTATTTAAAAATATAGCTCCGAGGGGGTCAAACCTCTGACTTTCAGAGTGGAAAGTGTTAGGCAAATCACGAGATTCCGGATCGGTTTCGGTTGTTTTCGAAGAGAAAATTATTGTTTAATGTATTTTTATTTGTATCGTGTTTCAACGTCGTTAAACGTAACACCGTTGGTACTTTTTTACAAACAGAAGTAAATTAAATAAATTTGTCCTTGTCAGCCATAAGATCGATTTTACCTGGATTTTTCGTATGTCCTACGGCCGATGAAAAGCGTGGCTGCATTTCCCGCTTTTGCCTAATTTAAAATAAATCATCTGCAGCCTTCAACAATCACCCACCTCGGGTTTTCGATGTCAGGGGTCAGACCTCGATCTTATCTCTTATCGAGGTTGGGCTCCACAGTTAGGTATTTTCAGCCCCCCAACGCACCAGTTTCTAAATCTAAACCACTTAAATGCATTCTTTCGCCATCAATTGAGAGTCTATGGGATACTCAATATTTCGCCATCGTTTCACTACACACGCAATCACGCTAATAAATTAATTCAGTCTTAATACACAGAAAAAGGAACATCAAATAAGATATATGTCACAACTGTGAACAATAAAATAGGCCTGTTTTCTGTACTAAATGCTCTTTATATGGAGCCAAGCCATTTCCTTTCTTTTAAGGGGAACACATCGAGCGACCAAAAGTAAGTCTCCATTTGTCAACCTCGCTTGGCCTATTCTTATCCGCTGTTCTAACAATCGCATGGACATACGAACTAGTAACTAAATAAAACTAGACAAAAAATAAATTTTTAAGTGTCTCGGGATTTTTCACAAAAACGCACCAGTAAGAAAATATAGAGGGGCGGAAGTTAAAAACACCCTGTATAACTAATCTATTAAGGGAGTATGGGGTCAACATTCCGCCACCGGCCCCTGTCCACTACACATTCACGCTAATAAATACATTCAGTCTCAATATACCAAAATGGAAACAAGATATCTATCAGACTACGTGCAATAAAACCCTCTCGTTTTCTCCAAAAATGGAAATAAGGGCAATTACTATACACTATATGGTGCCAAAAAATTTTTTCCGATAAAATAATAGTTAAGGCAATAATATTTTTCTTTTTCTTTTAGAATCCCGTGTTAATCGATTTCCATTTAAAACCGCTGGAAGAGCTGGAGGTGCAGTCAAGATGGGGTAAATATTACAATCAGTATATTTTTTATGGTTTACATCGTGCAATCTATAGTTGAGTTTTGCTAATCCCAACTTTTCGGATTAGCATAAATTTGAATTAGAGTAATAAAGCAGAAGCCAGCAGGAAAAACTGGTCTGGTAGATTGTAAATGTAAAAATATGCTGGACGTTTTGTAAAAGCTGGATAAGGATGGTAATATAGATAAGTCGTTTCTGATCATTTTAATCTTCCTATCCTCGCAGTATTGGCTTGTCTGGCTCTTGGCTTCTTTCCATCTTCGGTTTTTAATAATAATTTTGGTCAAAACCCACAAATGGAGATAGCTAGAAGCCGAAACCGTTGACACAACAAAACAGCGACGATAAGTACTCCAAAACGATCGCAAAGGGACAAACTGCATGCTCTTTATTTTGAGCTGACTGCCGTTACAACCAGCACTGAAGATGGGACAAATCGGAACTCGTCTCACAGATCGAAACTATTGTATGGGACCAAACGGTAGGTTCATCACCTGGCAGACTTCACAATTTAAAGGTGAAAGTGTAGCAAAATAGTCAGTAGAGTTTGGTGTACGCAATGCCACAATAACGTATTGTTACCACAAAAAAGCCACATTTTCTAAGGAAAAAAATCGTATTAGACGGAAATTTAATTTAGCTTTCAAATCACTGTACTTCTTTCAATCTCAGTCGATTTTTGTAAATCTATTTTAAAAGTTGAAAAAAAAATTCTGATGTTCCACAAAGTTGAGATATTTTTCTAAGGGCGTTGGACTTGTTTTGGTGTAGTCAAGCTGTACGGGCGAACCGCATGAATTTCTTCGTTCAACCGAATCCACTTTTCGTCTTCAGTCACACTCCGCTTCAAACATTGATCCGAGTTTTCCCCCATGCTAAACCCATCGGGAAACGTGCCGGGGAAAAATTTCCTTCAATCACGAAGTATAAAAAAAACATATTCGAACTATTGCATTTAGTAAAAATGCTCATTTTTGACGTATCAAAATTGGACGTTTATTTAACCTACTGTTATACTAGAAAACATCCTACGTAGTACTTACTATATAATTCTAAAATCGTCCTGTTTGACATTATTTCCTAGTTAGACGATATCCCTTCTGTACTATCAAAGCTGGCGTCCTACAAGGGACGATCCTTGCACCACAACTTTTAACGATATATACTGCTGGCATTACTACCCTCCCAGAAATTACTTGGCTAATGATCCATACTTCCACTATGTTGCAAAAGGTTCTACGCCACGATTATGAAACCTATGGACATATGGTATCAAACTTTGGGAGCCAACCAAGCGCTTAAACTCCCCACGCTTCCAAAGATTCCGACCAAAAGGCCGTAGAAAAATTGTTAACCCTTTTTTCTATGTATAAAGCCTCACCTTTCACTTAATATCCCCTTTGTTGCAGAAGCAGCGAAAGCCAATTTAAAAAAAATACCCCCAATCATATGCTTTGGTCCGAACCAACACCATGAACACAAGAAACTCAAAAAAAGTTTTTAAAAAAAATACACCTCTCTCCTTTAGCTTATTTTGCAACATATTCAAAATTAGAGGTGGTGCTGGATGGTGGTCAGCGGGTCGGTGATCTATTCAAAAGCAAACAGTTCCTCACTGAAGATGGCGCAATGAAAACGGACCCAATCAGTGACCTATTGCTCGTTCGGCATGATACTAAAAATTGTAAAATTTCCCCATGTTGTCGGAGAGGTGATGAAACCTGAAATGCTACCTATCGTTTTCGTCTGTCTAGCCTCGCTATGTTGGTCTATCAGCGTTTCGGCATTTCATTAGCTCCAGTGCGTAGGGATGGACTATAAACAGGGTGAGGGAAGTCGTGCTTTAATAAAGGTCTCGGTCATTCTTTCCTCTCTTTCAGAGATAACACAGACCAAAATAGTCATACTAAAGTAGAAACTGAAAATTTTCTAACTAATCCTTCTTGACAGCGAAGAATCCTTTAGTCCAAAACGACCGATCTGTCCTATTTTGGCTGCCGTCTTAAAGCACAATTCTCATATTCATAGAGCCAAGGAGTTGCACCTTTCAAATAAGTAGAACCCCCAACGTGCTGGACACATACGCAGGCTTTGGCCAAAAAGACCTCTGTCAGCCTATTCTTAATCGGGGAGGATGGGAGGATCCTCTTCTTCTAGGAGTCTGGTCATCGTGATCAATACGTAAAATAATATACACTAAATATTTTCATCCAATATAATTATATCCGATATTGATGATGATGATAAATACTAGGAAGTCGGGGGTTTTTGTTCTCCAAGCACCGTAGCCTTCTGGCTTATTGTACATTCCTAGTTCCTTTGTTTAGTGCAATCGATTCGATCCTTCTCTTAAGGAGTGCTGGGTCATTGACTGTCGTTGACAATTCCCTTGATTTTCTTTGTATCCCAGGTTATATCTCCATTGAGCGGTGGTTTCGCATTCGACAATGACATGAGTGACAGTTTCTTTCTCTTCATTACATAACCTACAAATTGGGTCATCATTGAATATACCTATGTTATGAAGGTCTTTTCTCAGATGCCAATGACCGGTAGTCTTATCATTCTGAGTTTAGCCATGTCTAACTGTAGCAGTGAGTCTTGGTGAGGATTGTTTCAGCCTGTGTCGAGCACCTTTAGAGTTTAACCACTTCCCATTTTGTCTTTTTTGGATCCATTATCTGGACATTCTGTTTGTTTTTGATATCCCAATAATTGGTCCAGGACCTTGCAGATCCTCCTCTGGCCAGTGGGTCTGCTTGATCATCACCCGACATTCCCTCGTGTACTGGTACCCACGACATCATCATCATTGTATTCACTGATTTTGGAGAAGTTGTATGTATTCATTGACTTCACTTTCTTATGTCCTAGTGCTTTTATGGCTTCATGTCTGATCTTATTTTGGTCATTGTAACTTCTGTAAGCATGTATTACAGCTTGAAGGACCAAGATGTACTTCTCTAACGAATTTTGGGAGGTGTTTGTCCTTCTTATCCCAATTATAGTCTCCGGGATCCTTGTCTTGCCAGTTTCTCTGCCACCAAGATATCACCAGGTTGAGTTTCCCCAGGTTTTAGTGATTTCGAATGGAGGATTCTATGTTTGTTTTTATTATTCCAATAATAGATTCAGGGCCTATGATGTTGCGGATCCTCCTCTGGCCAGTGTGTCTGCCTTTTCGTTATCCAAAATTCCCTCGTCTTCTGATACCCCAAGATATTATCGGGTTGTTATGTTTCGCCAGGTTTTGGAGATTTTGGATGCATTAACTGATTCATTTCAATAAGATTTTTTACATGCTAATGCTTTAATAGCTTAATGGCTATCCGATATAAAGCATTGAATTTGGTGAGGGTTGTTTAGCATAAGCTTACTTTGTCTAGCACCTCTAGATTGTATCCAATTCTATCTTTTGTTTTTTTTGGATTGTGATCGTGGATTCATTGTTTGTTTTTGATATCCCGAGAATTGTTTCAGGACGTATGGTCTTGTAGTTCCTCCTCTAGTCAGTGGGTCTGCTTGTTCATCACTCAAATTTCCTGTGCACTAGTACCCAAGATATCATCAAGTTACTGTGTTGCATATATTCACGGACTAATTTTGATGTGCTAACGCTTTAATAGCTGCTTCGCTATCGGGTCTCATGAGGATTTTTTATTAGTGAAAAGATCTCTTTTATGATTTTATAAGGCACAAGCGTCTAAGGCGCGAAAATGCTGATGAAGGGAACTGTCGAAAGCTCGACGATGGATCGAAGTCTTTTTAATATATTTAATTACGTGTTTGTGACATTGATGTTTTTCTTCAGTATAGATTGAAGGGCAGTTAGCTTGAGTTTTAATAAAAAATGGTTTCTTCATGTCCTTTCATGTAGTTTTAAAAAATCCATTTTGGATTAGCGTGGAAGTGAAAAACTCAAATTGCAAAACTGAAAAATGAAAGGCTGCCCTTCCTAATAAAATCTCGAATCGAATAAATCAAGAGGATCCACGCAATGAATTCTTGAACGAAACGATTCGATTGAATACTCCCTTAGACAAAGAGGCCATTGTATTTAACTGTATTATTACAAATTGATTTTGACGTCCTATGTTGCGTCGTCCCTTTCTCCGTACGTTTCTCGGGAACCGATTGACTCGAGGTCGATGGCATTTTAACGGCTGTTCCAATGGACTATAAACTTTCTTTATATCCTTGCTCGAGTACTTCGGAAGAACTACGATACGGCAGGACGGTCGATATTTCCTGCGCGCCATAAACTTGGCATGTCGATACGATAAATACAATTCATATTTGTACACTGGAATCATGTTTGGTTATTCATGAGGTGAAAGGTTCGAGTGTGGCCCATAAATACGATCTTTCACGCTAATTGATTAACACATGTGACAGTTACTGTCATCACTTCGTGGCCATGGACGGACGCTTTTTTTTTAACGCTTCCCTGTTTTCTGTATGTCATTCCGCTCAGTGGGTTCACTGTTTAATATTTATAAAAGATTTCTCTCATTACGTTCACCCGAGGATCCTCTGTGCATCCACAGTTTCGTTCTCACAAAATCACGACTCACCTATGAAATCTTTTGCACTTGTGAGCCGTCGAGGCCGTACTCGCGCTACGTGGACGGCATGGAGCCTTCCTTCATCCGACGCAAGGTCGTACGATCACCTTTTGTCCCACTTGTAAATTTGGCGGATTAAAAAATTATCACCTCTAAGGCCTTGACGACTAATCCTTCGACACTTTTATTCTTTATCGACATGAATCGAATCTGTTGGATCGTTGTGCTCGACGAATGTCACTATAATACCATTACACGTCCTTTATACACCCTGAAAATACATTGCATAACTGCATAACCCTGCAACTTCATCGCGCCTTGTACGAAAAATTACACAAAAAAAGACAGGTTATCATGTAATCAAGTGTGGAATCTATTTTTTAGGTCTGTAGGTAGAACCTGGGTTTGACGTTCACCCTGATCTGCTTAGGTTGCTTAGAGAGTGCTGGTTTTTTGACATTTCACCATCTTCCAGGTAAGGGTGATGTCAATGGCCCTTCTACCACTATATAACACTAACTCGCTGTAAATAAAGTATTGTACTACTTTAGGAAAATCAGGACAAGGAACTTCAACAGGACTTTGAAACTACTACCATTAATTCACAAGGTTAACAAAGAGTAGCATCTACTTATAATATTGAAAATTTTGGTTTTCATAACCTTTTCATAACCTAACCTAACTTCATAACATCTTGCCCTAACTGGAGATTTTTAATTGTCCCTTTTTAGTTTAGGCAGAGTTTGTAGTATACTCCGCTCTTGAAGTGGAAATGTATACATTTTTAGAATAACTTTCATTAGAGAGTATTTTTATTTGTGTATATATATTTTTGTAAATAGATATTTTTCTATAGCCTTAACAGGCCTAACCTTGTAAATCCGCTGTTTTATAATTAATTACTTAAGTACACGCCCCAATCCCAGAATAAAGTTTATTTTTGTTTCCATTACCTAACCTAACCTAACCTGACTTAACTTGATTACCTCTTGCTGTTACAACTCGGCACCAAAGATCTTTAATTGTCCCTTTTTAGCGTAATTTTCATTAGAGAATATTTTATTTTGTACATATTTTTGTTACTACCGTTATTATGTATGACCGAACTATTTGTGTATAGCCTTATCAAGCCTGAATCCTGGCATATACGTTATATTCATAATTAATTATTCAAGGGGATTTTAAGACTCAGAATAACGTTTATTGTTCATTTTCATTAACAAACTTAACCATTCCTTACCGAACTCTCTTACCAAGCGTTCTTAACCTAACCTACCCATTCATAATCTAACCTACATTAACTTGAAATAACCTCTTGTACTTCTTTTTCAGACCTGAATCCGTATTGTAAAGAAATAATTGTTCAAGTGGACACCCTAGAAGTTTATTTTTACCATTTTTTTTAATTTTTTCTCCAAGCCCTAGAAGTTAAGATGTTTATTTTTCATATTCATTACGAAACTTAACCATTCCTGACCTAGCATGAAATTTCATAATCTAAGCATTCCTAACCGCAACTACCAATTCTAACCTGACCTACTCATTCTTAACACGTTCACTCCTAACCTAACTTTATTAACCTAAAGTTTATTTTGAGTTTTCATTACCAGACCTAACCTAACCTCACCATTTCCTAGCCTAACAAAACCTAACCATTTCTAGCCTAATCTAATCATTCCAACGGACCCCAACTTTAACCTAACTTAACTTAATTATCGGGTTGTCCGGAAAATAATGCAGGATTTTAAGTTTTCATTAAAAAAAATCTATATAAAATATTCTGTTTACGTTTACAGGATTACTCATTTGTATGAATGTCAACACTTATTAATCCTCTTCCAAATGATATTGTTTGTTTACCTCTGTAGCATTCCGCTACTTGGAAATAATTCAGTCATCCTTATAATGTCAAAGCGAGAATTTCGTACGATTTTCTTTTACGAGTTTAAACTCGGCCGAAGCGGAGCCCAAACGGCTAGAAACATTAACCAAGTCTGGGGCGAGGGTTGTGTTAATGAGTGCACTGTGCAAAGGTGGTTTAAAAAATTTCGGGAGGGAGATTTCAGCCTTGAAGATGAAGAAGGTCGTGGAAGGCCTTCCTCTCTTAATGATGATGTTCTGCGATCAGTGGTGGAAGAAAACCCCAAAACAACTGTTCGAGAACTTGCAGAGCAACTCAAAGTCAGTAAAACGACCGTCGCTGACCACCTCAAGGCGATTGGAAAAGTGAAAAAACTCGAAAATTGGGTTCCACACTCATTAAACGATCGCCAAAAAAATCAGCGCTTTGATGTTTGTGCATCACTTCTTTGTCGAAACAAAAATGACCCATTTCTGGCCAGAATTGTTACATGTGACGAAAAGTGGATTCTCTACGATAACACTAGACGTTCTGGACAGTGGCTCGACAAAGGAGAAGCTCCAATACATTTTCCAAAGCCCCCAACTCATCAAAAAAAGGTAATGGTTACGGTATGGTGGGCTTCATTTGGTTTAATACACTACAGCTTCTTAAATCCTGGCGAAACCATCAATGCTGAATCATACTGTAACCAAATTAATACCATGCATCAGAAATTGGCAGTAATGAAGCCCTCTTTGGTCAATCGGAAAGGGCCCATTTTGTTGCATGACAACGCTCGACCACATGTGTCACGTGTAACGTCACAAAAATTATTGGAGCTTGGCTATGAAACTTTGCCTCACCCACCCTACTCTCCGGACCTCTCGCCTACTGACTACCATTTTTTTAGACACCTGGACCACTACTTACAACACATAATATTCAAAAATCAAACGGAACTGGAAAATGCATTTATTGACTTTATCAATTCTAAAAATTCTGAATTCTACTCAGACGGAATTAATAAGTTACCAACACGTTGGGAGAAATGTATTGAGAGTATGGGAAATTATTTTGATTAAAGAACATTGCTTTAAAGTAACTAGTTTCTTTTTTTTTGTTTAATACCAAAATCCTGCATTATTTTCCGGACAACCCAATACTTCTTGATCTTACAACTCGGAACCAAAGATTTTTAATCGTTCCCGTTTACGTTAATTTTCATTAAAGTGTGTTTTTATTTTGTATGTACAAATTGTTGGAAACAAAAAAAAAATTGTTGAGTCTTATCAGGACTGAATCCTAGTAAATACCTTGTATTGATAATTAATTATTTAAGGGGACGCCCAAGCCTCAGGTTAAAGTTTATTGTTTATTTTCATTACCAAACCTAACCGTTCCTAACCCAATCACTCCTAACCTAACCTAAGTTGATTACCTCTCGCTCTTGATTTTTTTTTTACAAGCCAGTATCCAAGATCGTTATTGATAAAAATAAATAAAATTAAAATGAATAGAGAAATCATGCAAGTTAAATGTACATTATTGAATAAGCTGAATTTAATTTTGTTTTATTTTTGTGTATCGCATGGACGTCCTATTCCAATTGGCCTTGTTTTAATGTCGAAATCTGATATTATCCTATCAAATATGATACATTATCAGCCCTGGGTAATATTTTTTATAAGGTTTTTCAACCGTACGACTTCTCAACGGGATATCTGGCGGTTCTCGCTTGTCTTTTCTTAATTGTTTATCGTTGAAAGATGAAATCGATCAAACAAGATGTAAAATACCATAAGACAGTCATAGCTACAGATCTACAGGCCAACGAACCACAGAAAAATCTTTAACTTTCAAATCCACTTGTATAAAATATGGGCATCGTTGATATTGAAATATGAAATCATGTGTGAAACAATAAAGTAGCAAAGTAGGTTACAATATTTTTAGAAAAAACAAGGTGTAGATTTTTCTTTTGTACAAAACCTGTAGATACTTTTTTTTTCTTGGGGGGGGGGGTAACAAAAATATAATACTTCCCCCAAAACCTCCCCCCTTACGCCTCCGATTGTCTTTCGGGAAGTCATATAAATTACAACTTTAAAACAGGTTATTTGATCTACAGATTTACAGGGGTTTTGAGCCGTCCAAACTCCACATAATGGCTTAAATTTGGTTTCCGTAAATAAATCAGAATCGGAGATATAAAATAAAAAGTTTGAAGAGTTTCAGCTGAATTTTGAATTTTGATTGAATTTTTCTAATCTATAATCGCATAAAAACCAGTCTTTGCTTATATAGGTTCAAAGAGGAAGAAATCAGCTTTTTGCCGGTAGTGATAAGGTGGACATTGGGTAAAATAAAGTAAGGGGTTATATATTTTTAACTGGAACACTGGACATCGGAGATAAAAATGTGATTGGTAGAAAAATGATGAACCCCAAAAATCTGTATTTTTAAACTGCTACAAAAATTGGTATTAATGGCTTTAAAGAGAGCTGAAAACAAAACTAAATTCTTTAATTTATCAACATTTTTTTTAAATGTTCCTACACGACAGTTGAAAAATGGCAGAAAGGAGGGAAAATTCGAAAGATGGGGTTGAGATGGGAAGTTAGTGTCCGAGTGGATCGAAGTCACGATTGCACAAGTGGTAGAGCAGCGGCGTATTTAGCCGAAGATCGTGGGTTCGAACCTCGCTTGTGGCACTGACTTTCTTGTCTCAAACAAAACCTTAATTAACTGAAAAGGTTGTGATAATTTTACTAGATTATAATTTTTATCTAAAATATTGTTGAGATGAAAAGCCAAGGCGTTAGATAAAAAGTATATTTAATTAAAATAATGAAATCGGTCAATTATGACTTGTAAACATATATGAGTTGTAATAATGTTCAACTTGAATACAATCCACAGGACTTATGAATTTTTAATTGGAAAACTGTACATCAGAGAAAAAAAATTAACCCTGGCTAATGCAGAACAAAAAAGACATNGTCGGGTTCGAATGCAGGGCCGCTGGATTCGAACCCGGGACCTTACAGTGATGAGCGCCGTGTCAACGCCTAAACCATTGCGGCCACCGACTTACTTATTTTTCTCACTTATAATGACAGTACATCTAAGCGTTGTAAAAATAAGTTGAAAGAAAAAGAAAGATTCAGCTTTTTATCGGTTGGAATAGCGTTCAACTAGAACATAAGCCACTGGAGTTATGAATTTTTAAGTGGAACACCGGACATCAGAGAAAAAAGTATCCCTGGCTAATCCAGCTCAAAAATTTATACTGTTTTTTGCTATAAAAATTTCTATTTGAAGGCTTTAAAGGGGACTTAAAACGAATACGAATAGTTTTTCAAAAACGAAATTTTTTGCCTACTTTTATAAAAGTATAAAATAAGTATTTTGAGGGTTTTTTGTTGCTTTAATTTTCATTTTTCTCACTTACAATGAAAGACCATCTAACCAATGGCATAAGTTGAAAGAATAAAAACTCGGCTTTCCAATGGTTGTAATAACGTTCAAGTTGAATAAAATCAATAAATGAAATATTGAAATAAAAAATGATTTTTTTATTGGAAATCTGGACATCACAGGAAAATAAATTAACCTGGATTAAACCGGTCTAAATATCTCTAGTTTTTATTGCTACAAAAATACTTGTTGAAGGGTATTTATTTTGCTCACTCATAACAGCATAAGAGCTGATGGAATAGGGATTTACTTTCCAATGGTTGTAATAACGTTCAAGTAGAGTAAAATCAATAAATGAAATACAATATGAAATAAAATAAAAAATTCCAATTTTTTATTGGAAAACTGGACATCGTAGAACAATAAATTACCCCTGACAAAACTGGCCCAAATATGTCTATTTTTTATTTCTAAAAAAATATTTTTTGAAGGACTTAAAATAATGCTTAAAAGGAATCCGAATAGTTGATTAAAAAACAAGGTTTTTTTTGCCTGCTTTTTAAGAGTGTAAAAACGCATAAAATAAGACATTTGCGGGTTTTTTTGTTGCTTTAATTTTTATTTATCCCACTTATACTGTTGTAAGATCTAAATATTGTTGCCATAAGCTGAAAGAAGATATACTTACCTTTCCAACTGTTGAAATAACGTTCAACTTGAGCATAATCGACAGGAATTTTGAATTTTTAAGTAGAACACCGGACAACAGATAAAAAACGCTAGTCCAGCTCAAAAATCTCTATTTTTTATTTGCTATAAAAATTCCTATTTAAAGGCTTTAAAGGGTGCTTAGAACTAATCGGAATTGTTGTTTCAAAAACATAGTTTTTGCCCACTTTACTGGAAGGGTTTTTATAACTTTTGATAAAACTAATCTGATTTCATACGACCCCGATTTCTCTTTTATTATCCTACTTAAAAAAATGAATTCGAATCATATACAATAACCTTGAAATATGTGCCGAACAAAAGTAAGTCCTAAACATCATTGGCAAAAACGGTCGTACGGACCAATATTTTACGGCCTAATATAACCGAAAACAAAAGTTCAATAATGTCGTTCTTTTGTGAATCTCGTCACAGCCCATGAAATTTTAATTGGTAGTAACATGAAAAATCTATTGTAAAGTTTACCCCTTGTTCTCGGCATCCAACGAGGTGTTGGACGTTAAGCCTCTACAACAGGACTTAACTTTATACGAACAGTAAACATATCCTTTTTCGATCCAAGGCCAATTTAATATTAAGTACACTGAAAAAAAAAATAAACGCATCTTATTGTTATTAGATTATGTTAGTCAATCCAGGTAAAGGCCATTACCAGACCTCACGCCTTCTATTAAGATATTTTTACATACGGTTAAAACATTAGGCAAAAGTACCTAGTAGTATATAATATTTTTAATATAATAATAATTAGGTCATTTGTTGAAGGGTGAGGAGCGGTCAAGAATGAGGTAGCTTAGAAACACCTTTTTCATTTTTTTGCCGACGTTTCGACCTTTATTCTTGTCATCTTCAGAGACTGGGTAAATCAAGACATACGTTGATTGGAAAAAGTACAATTTAATATGTAAATATAAATTTTGAACCAAGTATGTCATACTGACATAATGTGTAGTGCCCGATCTTCAGGGACTGGGTAAATTACAAGACATACGTTGATTGGAAAAAGTACAATTTAAGATGTAAATATAAATTTTGAACCACGTATGTCATACTGACATAATGTGTGGTGCTATTCTTGTGGTGCCCGATCTTTAGGGACTGGGTAAATTACAAGACATACGTTGATTAGAAAAAGTACAATTTAAGATGTAAATATAAATTTTGAACCAAGTATGTCATACTGACATAATGTGTGGTGCTATTCTTGTGGTGCCCGATCTTCAGGGACTGGGTAAATTACAAGACATACGTTGATTGGAAAAAGTACAATTTAAGATGTAAATATAAATTTTGAACTAAATATTTCATACTCACTAGGGCTATTCTTGTGGTGTCATATTGACAATTTTATGTGAGTATGAAATACTTGGTTCAAAATTTATATTTTCATCTTAAATTGTATTTTTTCCAATGTACATACGTTTTGTAATTTACCCAGGCCCTGAAGATGGCCCGAATAAAAGTCGAAACGTCGCCAAAAAATGGAAAAGGTGTTTTTCTAAACAACCTCATTCACCTTCAACAAATTATGAAACAACAAGTCACTAAGAAACACACAAAATAATTAGGCCTTAAAAGCAAAATTAGGTATTAAAAGCGTATTAAATTAGGTATAAAAAAATTTAAATAATTAGCATTAAAAGCGCACTTGTTCAATTCTGAGATGACTAATACTACTACATCATGTATTTTTTTCCCTTAAAGTCTCATAATATATAAATAATATATATAATGGATAAATATGAAAAACAAGTTAATTGCGAGAGTTCAAGGCGGCAATTAGTTAAAAGGAGGCTGTGACCTCTGTTCGCCGGTTTAATAGTGAATATGAGGAAAGAAATGAAAATCCTGAAGGTCTCTCGTGTACGCGGGTTAGAAATGTCGAATTGATCCCAGTAGGAAATCGGTTTGATGTCAATTTTAAGGTAATTAGAATCCTCCCGGAGGGATTCCGTTTCCAATTATTGACTTTGCCATAAAGCGCTCAAAGCCGGAGGCTGAGATCAGAGGAGATGATGATACGGGCGAAACCCGACTGAGTTATCTGACCGTGCTAAACTCCATCTCATATATTTACGGCTCAATTTAATATTGAACAGTTTACTAAAGACGGATATAAAATAATTCAACGTCCATTTCAATATAAGTCGACATTTTAATTGATTTCTCATGATAGAGACTTTATATAGTAACGTAATGTAAAAGGTTGAACATAGAATATATAAATCTGCTAGTGGTTAAACCTTTCGTTATAATTCGTATTTTAATCACAGTTGTGACATCTTGGCAGACAAGATTGAATTATTTCCTGTCAAATCATTGATCCAGTTGATATTACCGCTTGGGGGTAACAACTTAGTCCATTTTCGAGGGGGTGTTTTATCGGCCTAATTTCTGGCAGCTTTGCCTTATCGAACGATTATATACTAAACCTATATTAAATCTTAACTCTATTAAAATGTATTACTTATTTTTAATGATAGTACAATTAATTAAGGTTTTCAGTTGAGATAAAAAAAGTCAATGGCACGAGCGGGATTCGAACCCACGATCTTCGGCTAGATACGCCGTTGCTCTACCACTTGACCTATCGTGACCTCGATCCACTCGGACATCAACTTCCCTTCTCAACCCCACCTTTTTGAATTTTCCCTTCTTATTGCCATTTTTATCTCAACTGAAAACCTTAATTAATTGTAATATATTAATTGGTCAAGCGGACCACGAAACTAGTGAATTTAATGATAGTGTTAATATAGTTACATTGATAATGTGGTATCTTTAAAAATAATAATAATAAATAAATTAAATAAATAAGAACTAATTTTTTAAAATTAAACGAAGCATCCTGTATTCCTATATTTAATTTTATATAATTGTAATTGTTATTTACATTGTTAATTGTTATTTATATTTAATTTTTGTATGGTCTTCGAAGTGCCAAATTGTTCTAAATAAAAAAAAAATTGCAAATATGATCGAATTTTATTTTACAAGCTTATATTTCATACACTTTTTTTAATGTTTTAATGAATGGGTTAATTTGAAATTAGAAACTATTGACTGAAAATTGAAATTGGTTAATTTTAAATTGTGAAAAATTAATTTGAAGTTAAAAACGGTTAATTTGAAATTAAAAAAGAGTAATTTGATGTTAAAAGATGAATGATGTTAAAAAAACAGCTAATTTACAATGCAAATGGTTAATTTCAAGTTAAGGAGGTTAATTTGAAAATTAAAAAAATTTATTTGATCTTAAAAGGGTTAATTTTAAGTTAAAAATGCTAACTCAAAACTAACCAGGGTTAATTTGACATTTTAATAAATTTATTGGAAATTGGAAATAGTCATTTTGAAATTAAAAAGGATTAATATGAATTAAAAGAAGTTAATGTGAAGTTAAAAATGGTTAATTTGAATTTGAAAAGGGTCAATTTGTAATTAAAAAGGTCAATTTGAAATTAAAAAGGGCGAATTTGAAATAAAAGAGGTTAATTTGATGATAAAATAGTTAATTAATTTGAAATTTAAAAAGTGTTAATTTGACGGCAAAAAACTGGAACTTTCAAGAAGTACTTTACATGCTAATAGTTACCCTCTTCTTAGTGTTTAATGATTTAAAGAAAATGTTAATTTGAAATTAAAAAGGTTTAATTTGATGGTTAACTTAAAACTAAAAAAAAGTTAAAAATTTACTAAAAAAAGTTCAAGTTGTTAAACTTCAAGTTGAAAATGGTTAATTTGAAGTTAGAAATGTTTAATTTATACCTAAAAAGGTGATTAAATTACAAAACATTAAACAATATCGTTTTTATTTAGAAATCGTGAGATGCGGTCTGGTGTGATGTAGGTTTCAGAAAAACATTTTCTTTATCGTACCAACGTTTCGATCTTTATTGAGATCATCTTCAGGGCCTGGGATTTACAAACATTGTTTAAATTTAACAATTACATGTAGGATGTGAAAAAAAGTGAATTTATACAATGCAAAAAAAAATTTTGTTTGCATTGTATAAATTCACTTTTTCAATACATTCAGTTTGGTGATATTGACGTTTCTGGATAAAGAGGTCTGATAAAAGAGGATCTTTTTACTTAAGCTCTGCTACCTAGTGGATTGTAAATCTATTAATATTTTGCAAGTGTTCTTTGTCCACACAAAAAATTAAGCTATCTGTCAGGATTTTTTTTTTTTTGCTCCAGGCAGTTTGCTTTGCGAGAACCGGTCAATTTCGTTTTCTAGCCCAACCGAATAAATGAGGCGCTATTATGTATATCGGCAGCTAATGAGCAGAATTAGTGAATAGAATGGAGTTGTTTCCTTCCATGACAAGTCAAGGTCTCATATTTCGTTGGTGACGTGGGGAAAATCTGACCTCACCCAGCGGTACGACGATTTCCTAACTGAACCAATCAATCGGTGAGAAATCTTTTGGTTAAAACTCCTTTCCAGGCGAGAGAGAAAAAGGAAAAACCGAAATCGGGGGAATTGTCCGGCTCGACATAATTAAACAGGAAGCTATTACATTTTAATTGAATAAAATCCGATCGTCCATCAATATCTGAACATAAACAGGAAAAATGTTTTAGGAAAGCTCCCCTTGTCGAAGTATGGACAAGTGTGACCAACCAAAGGATCAACATTAATCTTTTTAAATTGTTTCTTCTCGTCGGCACTTTTTCAGAGTTGAAACTTCGTTTTTCGAGAAGGGCTCCATCAATCATAAGAAGGCTCAATTTTACCCAGTCCGGTTGAAATCTGCCGATACGGGATGTTATCACGCCGAAAAGCTCATATTTCGGTTTTATGACACGGCGGTCTTTCAAGCTGCACTGCTTACATATACAAAATATTTAAAGAGGTTACATAAACAAAAATCTTCACTTCAGATCACGAAACAGTGAGTGCATTTAAAGTCTCTAAAATCTGGGAAAGCATAATAACAACATCTTGAGGCCTGGGGTTAGTAATGAATAATTTGACAAACTGGCTCTTCAAGACTCCATTTGATTTTGTTATTTGTGTTTTTGCTGTTTTTCGGTGTAAACCTCTTATAGCGTTTGCTTTTATTTTATTTTTTTATTTATTACATTATTTGTTTTAATAAATTTCTAAATTAATATTTTTTTTCAACCACAACAGGTCCCCTTACACAGATCTTTAGCCGTTATAATTATAATTATATTATAACGTTTCCGGGATGGGCCGCTGGGCGGCGATTTGGTTTTACAGGGATTTTTATAACGATTTTTAAAGAGAATTTTTGGCGGTTAGAAAATTTTTAAACAATATAAATAGACTATTTTGACTAGTAATAAAAACATGAGCACAATGAAACAATTAAATAAAAAGATTGTTAAATAGATCTTACTAGCTTAAATAAACCCGTTAGACTATATACCTTTATAAATCTAAACTAACATTTCATATAAATTATTTAAATATATACATTATAACTTAGACTAGATATTTCAAATAAGTAATTCAATTGTATACTCATATAAACATGAGAATAATGAAAACAAAATAAATAACTTAATTTACTAAAACATGCTAGCTTAAATAACCTTAACGGACTATATACATTTATAACTTTAAATATAACTTCTCAAATATATAATTTAACTACGTACATATATATAACATAAAAAACAAGACATTTCATTTAAATAATTCGATTATATACATAAACAGTTATTAATAAAATGACTGTATTGACTAGGGAATTAACATAGTGATCATAAAAACACATGAATAACAAACTTAACTACTTAATACTACCAGTTTAAATACATGATTAAACCATATACATTTATTTTAATTACCATTTTAAATAAATAATTTAACTATATACATTCATAATTTACACAATCAGTTAAAATAAATAGTTCACTAAGAGTAATCAAATTTGTACATTGAAGTTGTTTATTTACATACATAAAATTAAAAGCCCTTGTGGGAGTTTTTTATTATCGATGATTTTCATTTTGATTTTGTGAACTGTGTTTAGTTTTTTTTTTTTTCATAGAGATACTTTATAAACTTTATATACGCTTTATAATTGTGTTTGTTCTTTGTCAGTTCTACGAATTTACTTTCATCATCTATTTTTGTTTTTATTTCCATTTCTAGTATTCTTCTTTTGTGGTTATAAATTTCGCATTTCGTCACAATATGTTCAGCACTTTCTATTTCCCCACATTGGCATAAATTGGTGTTTTTTTAACTTGTAATTATATAAATATTTATTAAATTCTCCATGCCCTGTTAAAAACCGGGTAGTAATATAATTTGGTTGAATAATGGCTCTTCAAGACCATATGTAGATCTAGAACCTATACTTCGGATAATAGGATCTCCCGTATAAGAATGGATTCACGAAAGACAACAGAAGAAGTAAATTCTAGAGATGCTGAGACCGTAAACTCATTATTAAAAAAACCATTACCAAAATTGGCTAACAGGGCAAAACTCAAGGAAGTGATGAGTTATAGAACAGTCAAAATCATCTTAGAAAAAGAACATGGGTGTATTCTACGATGACCACATTTCTTCCTCCTCCTCAACTAGGTAGCTCTTTTCCTTGTAAACTTTTCATTATTCCTAAGTTAAGTTCAGTTGACTTGATTCTGCTTTCATGAATTAAATGGTCATTGAGTATCACTGCTGCAATTCTTTTTCTGGTACCCCAGAATACTTCCCATTGCCCACTGAGAAGACACCTCTTCGTAATGGGTATTTTACCAGGCCCCTTTTGCCGTTTTTGTGAAATAAAAGAAGAAACGGCAAGGCACTACCCTCACAGAGTGCGATAGGTACGGTAGGTATTCGAGACTTTTGAGGGAGAGTATATCACCAAATCACTCCCCGAGATTAAATGGTCCAAAATCTTGGGGTTTGTGAACTCGAAGAGGTTCATGCAGGATACGTGAGCCGACCAAGTCCCGGACCTTTTAGGGATGGGGTACGAGTCTACCCAGGCATTTAACCGGTGATATGAGTGAAGCCTTTTCCTCTTCATTGCACTTAACGTTATGATGGAGAGACTACGAAACGGGGTTTTATTATTCTCTAAACACTGAAGCTTTTTAGCTTGTTGTACTTTTGCTAGTTCCTTAGTTCAGTTCAATTGATTCGATTCTTTCGATGTAGGACTGTAATTATTGCAATTATTTTCCCCTGATCATCTTGGTACCCTAGGCTATGTCTCCAATGACTAGTTCGCATGAGAATATAATGGCAGTTTCTTCTTCCTCAATGAATATTGGTTCATCATACTCATGTACGCGTCGAAGCCTCAGAAGCCAGTGACCAGTACCCCTATCACTTTCCTGAGCTTATACCTGTCTAGTTGTAGTGCTGACCAGGTTCTTTAAACATGAGCTTACTGCGTCAGGCACACCTGAAGACCGTTCACTTATTTTTTATCCTTTTGGCTTACTGTACTTTTTCTAGTTCCTTAGTTCAGAATCAAGTTGATTCTTCTATCCAAACTGTTGTTCCTGCCAGTCCCGAGTCATCTTGGTACCCTACATTATGTCTCCATAGAGCATTTTTTGGAAGATAATGTGGATGGCAGTTTCTTCTGGATAACCTAAAAATGGGGTCAGCGTCGTGAACGTATTTTCTCAGATGCTTGTGACCCTATCACTCCCCTGAGTTTCGCCCAGTTAGACAGTTTTGTTGATGGTTCTTTAATCACCGGTTTACGGTGTCTGACACATCTAGAGTTTAATTTTTCTTTTGTCTTTTGTGAACCCATTGTTAGACGGAAGAGTCTATGTTTTATCTTCTAATAGTTCTAGTTATAGCTTCTGCATATAGACGTTGCATAATTACCAAAAATTCCCTTCTGGTTCCTCAGCCCTGGTACTCAAATTCTTGGTAAGTTTTCCCAGATTTTGACCTTTTTACGTGCTGATGACTTTAGGGCAACTTGGCTGTCTGATCCATTGATGATAGTTTTGTCATTGTAACATCTTTTAAGATTTTCTAAGGCACATGAGTTGATGGCATGGTCCTCTGACTGAGTTATTATTAAATAGTTTTTTTTACTTGTAAACAGGGAAAAAAATTCGTTGTACAGGTTTGATAAAGTTATATTATCTCTGATGTTTCACCGGGTTGTTGGGTTCCTGGGTGTTGTTAATAAACAGACGTACATTTTTGTCTCTTCCTGTCGTGTTTAAAAAGGTTTTTTTTCGTGAAAGGAAGCATGAGATCGTCCGGAAGAGATATTGGTCTGAAGGAGCAAGGTCTGCATTTTGATGCGTTCGACGCCAGAACGTACGATCCACTCCACTTCCCCAAGTATTTTATTTTTATCCCATTAACCTAAACTAGAATTCTTATCCATTTTACTATTCTATTTTTGTCGAAGTATATAAAAATAATGTGCATTTTAGCCTGGAATCTTAGCCCATGATTTTCTTTTGCTATTTTAAAATTAAACGTTTAATTTTCACTGACACACTTCCATTCCTAACTTGCATTAAAGATATGAATTAATTATTTATCCAAATATAAATAAAAAGATTTTTGTTTATGGATTGGAAGCCATTTAACCAAGGAAGAAGAACCTGTTTTGTGGGATGGCATACTTATGAAAACCAAGACCATGGGATAAATTACAAAAATGTAACTTGTTTATGTAAATTTTGCGTTGGTTAAAACAGTTAAAATTAATCTTGAATTAAAAATTATTCTAATGATTTACAGATTTTTTCAACGTGTTTTTTAAGGATGTTAACAAGTTTTTATGTGCCCGTCTATACTTATGAATAGACAAATCATTTTGGCTTTGGCCCGAGTACATTGTTCCTATAAATCCCATCCTATAAACAATAAAAATAATGTACTTTTTAAAGCAAAATAAAATAAATAAGTAAACAAAATAAATAATGACCCAGGATTGAATTGTTTCCCCTTTGAGTATCATAAAAACGCGTTATAATGTTTTTTTTTTTCGATGCTCTTTTTAAAACAAAAAACATCAAAATTGTCACTTTTGGTCAACTATATAGGGCAACTAACTAACCGGAATTTTTGGTTGGGCTAATATTGTTAAAAACTTAAGAAATTAATAGAGGAGTAAAACAAGGCTGTTTACGCAGCCCGCTTCCTTTCTTCCTCTTTCTAAACGTCGCTTAAGACGAAAATTTAGCTTATTACAAATAATTAGTTGCCTCTGGTTTCTGAGCCTCAGTTAATGCAGAGAATGAACAAATTTGAAACAGTATTTTTTTAGAATAAGCTCATCTTTGAAAAATTGCAATAATTACATTTTTTTAAATTTCTTATTAAATTCACTAATTTCGTGGTCCGCTTGATCAATTAATACATTACAATTAATTAAGGTTTTTAGTTGAGATGAAAAAAAGTCAATGGCACGAGCGGGATTCGAACCCACGATATTCGGCTAGATACGCCGCTGCTCTAGCCAAATAGAAAAATGGCAAAAAGGAGGGAAAACTCATAAGGTGGGGTTGAGATAGGAAGTTGATGTCCGAGTGGATCGAGGTCACGACAGCTCAAGTGGTAGAGCAGCGGCTTATCAAGCCGAAGATCGTGGGTTCGAATCCCGCTCGTGCCATTGACTTTTTTTCATCTCAACTAAAAACCTTAATTAATTGTAGTTTCTTATTAAAGTTAAAAAATGAAATTTTAATTTTTCCAATGGTAACCTACATTTTCTTGTGCGGATTCAACAAGACAATTTGATTTTGTGAAAAAAAGGCGAAAACCAATTGAAATCGTTTCATAAAAACGTATATACCAATTAACCTAGAAAAATAATATAAACGATATTTTTCTAAGCCCTACTTTCAAATATTACGATATTTGCGAAGTTTTTCAATAAAAAAGGTAAAATGTAAAACTGTTGAAAAACAGAGGCGATTTCGTCTTTCAGTATCTGATTTAGCGTGTTATTTTTGTAATAGCCAACGTTTGTCACGTTTCTTTGAACCGATTTTCAGATGGTTTAAACCATTTTTAATAAAATTTAATAGACCTGTTGAATCCTTATATTAAAACGTTGGTTATTTATTTAAAAAATAAAATTTAATACTTGTAACTTTAAAAAAAACGGGTTAAATTTTTTCTAGGTTGATTTTTGAGAAAACCAGGGTAGACAATAGCAAGTTGACACACTGCATATTCCGTTCTTACTCTATTAATTGCTTTAGTAGCCCCCTTTTTTTCTGGCACTGACCTATTGTCCTCAGCCATGTGAAGGGATAGTAGCCCCCTTCGATTCTGACAAACAGAACCATGGGGGAAAAATCTGTAAGTCTCTTTTCTCAAAAGATCACATTGCGATACGTCATTACATTCTCTCTCACACACATTTCAGAGGATTTAATAACGAGAGTGGAGCAGAAAAAAAAAATCACCCGAGACGTGAAAATTCTCACGGATTACATTTTTGCACTAATAGCAGTGAGATTTCATAATAGACTTTACCTTGAGGATATAGATAATGTTTGTATTTTTATCCGCGATGTTTTCATGCTGAGTTTGGATTTTAATGAACGGGATTAACGCCCAAATTAAATTATGTTTACGTGTCGAAATAGCATCTATTCCAACTGGTCGCGAGGTCACTGCAATTTAATTCCCTTGGGGGATTATTGGGGTAAATTCGGGATGTTACGTTCAAAACTAAGGGCTTATGCAATTAAAGGGATTTGAAGAATTTTATGTACAGGGATTTTATGACATCTTTCACAAAACGAATGTTAAGGACATTATGTATAATTGGATACATAGATGGAAGAGTACATTATTTTTAGGAACTTTTAGATTCATAAATCTGGATAGTTGGCATGTTTGGTTCGACAATTTAATGCTGTATGTCCAAATTGGTTTAATTATCATTTGTGGTCGAGCGTCAGTTTTGATCGTTTGACTAGACGTCGTGAGAATATTTTGCAAACCCTAGACCGTTCCTGCTTTTTTCGTCTTATATATGAATTCCAAGCCAGTCTTTTGTAGATATACAGCCCGAGGTAGCGGACGTAGTCAACTGTAGGTCCGCATATATGATATAGGTAGAGTGGTAGCATTATTCCATCAAGGGTAAAAGTTATACGTTGGCTCTTAACAACATTTATTTTTATCCGGCACTTTTTCAGCCAAACTTCTAGGTTAATTAGGTGAGCCTGTAAGGCGCGGTGTGAGAGGACGGGATCTTTACTGGAGGATAGGAGTGTCCTCCTCAAAAGTGTTAATGAGTGAATGGATGTGTCTAGATAAGTATGGAGGTCATTATAAGTTGAATAAAGGATCGGACCAAAGATACTCTTTGGGACTCTAACCTTGACAGGCTAGTTCAGAGAAAGATGTTCCTTCGATCAACTGAAAGAAGCGGTCAGTCAGGAATAATCGAAATATGAGGATATGTGAATGATGTTCTTCAGGTCCCACAGCAAAACCAGATGCCAGACCCTTTAGATCTTTAGATCTTTAGCCACGTCGAGGATAGCACCGAGCAGTATGTTTCAGCTCAAGAGAGGGAGAGATGCGTTTAAACACGGTGGTTGCTGGACTGTGGTGCTTGCGGAATCAAATTGATTAGATCGAAATAATGTTTTATTCTAGGGTAGGAATTGGATTTGGAAGGAGCTTCTCGAGGACTTTTCCTAGGATAGGTAACAGGCTTATCGGGCAATAGGATTGATGAATAAGGTGGTTAAGTTTATGGGACTTTTGACTCTTCTTTATAACGGAAAACTTCCATTTAAGGAGAAATGAATAATTCTTAGCACACCAGTATAAAGAAACGTTACGAACATGATTTTTGGGTAGGAATCGGAGGATTTGTGCATTTAAGGTTTTTGGTAATATGCTAGATATCTGAAGGAAGAAAAGCTTTTGGGTGAGAGGAAAGAGTTAGTGATCGGTCAGTTTTTGAAAATGAGGGTTCTACTCCGAGATTTCTTGTTTAAAATGATTCGGATTTCCAAGGAGAAGCTGGTTTTTGATGCCCCTCAATTTAGAACTTGCGAAAAACGTGAATTACAACACAACTAATTACTATCCTAATAAATACTTCGAGAAATCAATTTTAAATTAGGGATTAATTTGTATGTTAAATATTATTTAGGTTGATGTTTAAAATAGGAGGTGGATCACAAATCTATTATATTATTCATACATTATTTATCTCCATGTTTAATTTTTACATTTTTCAATTTCAAATCTCTCAAACCATTCTATTTCCCTCCTTATAGTTGAAACTGTGTAACACTGTGTATTTAAATTTAAATTGTATTTTGTTTCATTTAAATGGTACTTAAATTCCGAAAGTACTTGATTTCTGAAAGATGAAAAGATTTTGGGAGAAGGTTCGACTAGTTCCTTATCTATGTTTTCGGTATAAAAGTTCATTTTTACAATTATTACCAGTTCGAGCAAACTTCCTCGTTATAGCAATATTAATAAGCATATGAACGCGCATTTCATGCTTTGTAACATAAATTATTATTTCACCACGAAAATGTTTCCTCGATTAACAAGCCTGAAAAAGGAAAACTCGATCGTTAAAAAAAAGTGAATTTCCGGCATTTTATCGCGGCTGTTGTGTTTATAGGTATTTAACCATTGGTTTCGTAACTAAATTATATCTTTACGGAAAATTGCCTGTGCTTATTTGCTCCAAACACCATCCAGAAGAGGCACAAAGAGTTTTTCTCTTGCACAACCGTTTGTGTTCGAATGTCTGAAAACCTTTGTGAGATTCTTTAGTTCGAGTGTAATTATGAAAATTTGTCCCGGCGAAAAATCTAATTTCACGGAATTGCACAGGCCGAACTACGATGATTCGATACCGAGTCCTGTTCGATTTAGCGAAAACGCGGATCAGCGGAATAACAGCAATAATCTATATATCGCACTCCCACAAGAAAAGTCTAAACAAGTCGAAAAATTCTAAAAACCTGATTATTTAGTTTTTTAAGTGTTCGGTTGTTTGATCTACAGGAAAAATAAAAAAAAGTATATGGGCTCTTAGCTGCTATGCAGCACCATGTGTCACTTTTGAATTGGTGGGAACGCACTGTCTCCATTCATGAAAAATGTCATATCTTAGTTCTGGGTCGAGCTTTACAGCTTCGGTGTGAATGTTTATCATTGATATGTTTATCAGGAAAAGTGGCACATTTCGAGTTTGGTCGGTTTTCTTCTTGTTAAATGAAGGATTCTATGTTGTTCTGGAGTAACATTTTTAGTTGTGTCACTGTAATTTGTAACTTACTAATAACAGACACATATTTTTGATACATTCATGATTTAGAGTTTATTTAAATACTATATATATTTTAAATATTTGTACACAACCTGGACAAACTGATTGTAATTTTGTTGACGACCAACAAGAAGGAAACTTCCATCAATAAGTTAATCAATAAAGTTTGTCAGTTTTCAAATTCCACCCCTTTGGCAACTACTTTAGGGCAAAGTGTTATGGATGTTTGACCATCTCGTTGCACTTTGATAATGGGTAAGGAGAAGAAACGAATGGCCTATAATGATGATAGTTCCCGCTCTTTAGATTTCACTAAGAAATCTGGGAAGCGTGAACGCTCAGCTTCAAAGTTGCAGGTCAAAAATCTTACAAAAAATCAAAATACTGAATTACTACAATTATATTTTATGCGAAAAAAGAAGATTGTAATGTCCTTAATTAACTCTAACAGCAGTCCTAGTTTTTAAGCTGCGTTCTTCTCTTCAGTGTAAGAGCAAATTAGTACTCATTTTAGAATTATTTTAGTTTTCAATGTTATCGACCACTTTTTCACTCGTAAACTTTGGACTTAAATAAAAAAGCATTCAGTTGTTACTGCCAAGCCTTCGATCTTTTTAAAAGTCATCATCAGGGCCTATATTAATTAATTTCACATTATGTAAAACCTTACAATTAATTAAGGTTTTTAGTTGAGATAAAAAAGTCAATGGCACGAGCGGGATTCGAACCCACGATCTTCCGCTAGATACGCCGCTGCTCTACCACTTGAGCTNCTGGAAAAAGGAGGGAAAATTCAAAAGGTGGGGTTGAGATGGGGAGTTGATGTCCGAGTGGATCGAGGTCACGATAGCTCAGGTGGTAGAGCAACGGCGTATCTAGCCGAAGATCGTGGGTTCGATTCCCGCTCGTGCCATTAACTTTTTTAACTCAACTAAAAACCTTAATTAATTGTAAGATAGTACTTGGTCAAGCGACCACGAAAGTAGTGAATTATGTAAAACAATTGTTAAATCAATTGTACAAATATGTTTTTCGTGATGTGAAATTAATACAGGCACTGATGCATATATGCGAGAAAAGTGTCACAACTTAAAAAGGGGTAGTTTTTTAAAGGATTTTTTAAAGTTTTGTGTTTTCGCTAAGTCTTGGACACACAAGACAATATTGATGGATCATGACAGTTTTTATTGCCAAAAATCGTAATGGCATGTACTTAATACATAACAAAACAAAGTAAACTTCCATCTGTCTCTTCTGTAAAATTTTCTTTTGTTGAGTTGTGTAATTTTTTGGGGATGTTTAGGAGACATAATTGACCTATAAGTTATTTCAATTTATTATACATTTTATGTAAGGTTTTGATTGAAGTGAAAAAAGTTAGTGTTACGAGCCGGATTGGAACCTACGGCCTTCGGCTCAATACGCCGCTGCTTTAACCACTATCGTGACTTCCTAGAGCCGAAGGTCGGGGTTCGAATCCCGTTCGTGACACTAACTTTTTCATCTCAACCAAGACCTTAGATAAAAAATAATAATTAATTGAAACAGCAATAATGTAGAAACAAGCTGTAAAACTGGCCATATTTATGTAATGAATGGACAAACCAGAGATGGTGGTATACATTTAACTTCGAAAAAATAAGCCGAAAGCGTTGCGCATATTGGATAGTGTGGTTATGTCATTTCTGCTTATTTTCGTCAGCATAACTTGTTTGATTTGACGGGTGTATCTTGGCTTCTCATCACCTTCAGTTTTCAATAATAGTCCTGGTTAAAACTCACAACTGATGATGACGAGAAGTTGAAATGGTTCCGACCTACCAAAACAACGGCGATGAGGATCACGTAAACGACCAAGCTGCATGTTCATCACGACGGAAACACAAAAGAAAGACTGGCTTGATGTACGAAAGAATGAATGGGCCTACGGATCAGGTGATGCACGTGTACTTTAAAAAATAAGCTGGGAACTTCCTTAAAATCTAGACGAGGATCGTAGGGAAGTATATAATCTATATTATATAGTATATAATAATATTTCTGATCATTTTGAATTTCCTTCGCAAATATTGGCTTTTTAGTTTGTAATCATAATGTCGCTGAAAATCCACACTGAAAAAGACAAGTAGAAACGCATCTGATGGACCAAAACGACCGAATAGGACCAACCAGTGTTAAACTCCTAGCAGACCTCACAATTTGAGGATTTAAGTGCAACTAAATTGTCAGTAGAGCTTGGCCTGGGTAAAGCCACAATAAACCAACCATTAATAAAAAATTTGTACACCAGATATTACAAAAAAAACACTATATTTTAAAAAAATTTCCTGCTACTTATATGAAACGTGTCCTGATTAGCGAAAATTCATATTAGCCAAATTATTATAATAGTGTTGAAATAAGCAGTAAATTTACATATATATACGGTTTAGGTAGACACAAAAATAAGCTGGAAGCGGTGAGTTGAACAAGGGTGATAAGTGTAGTTGTCTTTTCTGAATAATTCCACCTATCATCTCTGTTTCAGTCTGTCAGAAGCATTTCGGCTTCTCTCCATCATCAGTTTTATAATAATAATTTTGGTAGTCATAATAAAAAGTAGTGAAGATCTCGACAAACTAAACGGCGAGTGATAGACCAGAACCTTTGGATAGGACGAAACTTTGACCAACCATAAACCAAAAATATATTAACAGAAAAATACAAAAAAACTATATTTTGTGACAAAGTTCCTGTTCGCCAAATAAAACCTGCCTGGATTAACAGAATAATTACACTATTGCCGAAACAGTACAATCATATAGACTTACAGGATCAGGTGTGAACTCGTGTACTTAAAAAATAAAGCTTTGAGCAAGGGTGATGTGTACATAGTTACATCGTTTCTGACATTTTAATCTGCCTATCATGGCCGTTCAGTCTGTCGGCTTCTCCTCATCTTCACTGGTCAATAACCAATCATTAATTCTCAACTGAAAAATTAGAAAAACTATATATTTCTCAAACATATCGTTTTTAGCATAAATATAAATCCAATAAAATCTTGAGAACAACGTTTAATTTTATAAGAATAATCAAATGATAAGACCATTCATAATAGCTAAGCTTTACGTAGGTCGGCATAAATTTATCTAGTTTTCAAATGATCTGCATGACGTCGAAATCCTCCAGATAATTCTGTTAATTATTTTAATTATTTCCTGGTTGTTTTGTAGAGTTCGTAGCACTATTTGACTTACAGCTTAACCTGCTCATATTCGATGATTCCATCGTCTCCGGTCCATTCCAGGTAATCAAGTTCTATTTTACTTGTTCCACCTCCCAAACTTTTTTCAAATAGATCATTGTTTTTTAGTTTTATTTATTTCTATTTTTAGTGAAGATGAGCAGGATTGTGCAACAATTTTCCTCTTCATAGATAAGTACACTATATTATTATTACTTCTAGTTATGCCCTGTATGAGCTTAGTGTGTTGTTTCTCTGAGACATAATTCTTCGTGTTGTCAACATCAGTAAAGTCAATCATTGAAAAGGAAAACAATCTGAAAATTTTACAAGTTGCGTTTTTCTTATATTTTACAATCCCCTGATTAATAGGCTTAGAGTGGGAGGTTGGTGGCCTATCTCAGAAAATGATATACCGGGGACATTTCTGACTATTTTCGGCCGTGTTCGATCGCAAGACGTGACGTCCTCCCCCTCCTCCGAGGTTACCTAATAAGACGAATATACGGAAACCTGATACCTATAAATAGCGTGAACTCCAATTAAGACGGAGTGTTTTAAAAGCCTGCCAATCAAATCCATTCGGACATGAATAAAACAAGATGGGCCCCCATGAATGGATTTCACGTGTTTCCTTATGCAAACCGGCCGGGGATGCAATCGGCGACGCGCTCGCTTAAAAGAAAGAAAGAGAAGATGAGGTGGCTTGATAATTAACATTTTTTTTCCATTTATAAATTGATTAATATGTGTTTTTACACAAGCTGGATACTTCATCATTTGAAAACCTTTTGGTAAATGATTAAAAAATTGGACTTCCATGATATTTATGATACGAGGCACTTTTTCTCTTCCTCTCTCGCTTTCAGTCTCTCTGTCTTTCTCACCACTCTTTCACTCTCATTCTCTCTACCACTTTTCCCTCTCCACTCTGTTCTCTCTCTCCCTCTTTCTCTCTACACTCTCCTTCCCTCAACATTCGCTCTCTTCCTTTCTCTCTCTATTCACTCTCACTAACGTTTACGCTCTATCTCACACTCTCTCCTTCCACTCTCCCTTTCTCTCTTTTNTCTCTCTCTCTCTCTCTCTCTCTCTCTCTCTCTCTCTCTCTCTCGTCTTACAAATTTGAGCTTGTTCCGGACGTCAGCGTCATTCGTCCAGACCTCTACAATAAACAGTTCATTAAATTATGTGCAAAGCATAGCTCCTGAAGTTTTCGTTGCACGTAAAGAAAATTTATTACTGAAATTCGATATAATTTGTTTGGACTGGAGATCAAAAAATTGTTATTCTGGCCAAACCAAAAGCCTGGCTGAGATACGGGACATAATGGGTACAAGTTTTAGCTATTCCAAATTTAAGTACCCAGAACCCGAATGCAAATAAACACTTTCTATTCTTTGTAAAATATAAACAACTTTATTATTATTTTTCAATTAATTAATCTTTATATAAGAGATAAAAAAGTCAATGTCACGAGCGGGCTTCGAACCCGCTGCTCTACCACTTGAGCTATCTTGACTTCGATCCACTCCGACACCAACTCCCCATCTCAGCTTACCTTTCGAATTTTCCCTCCTTTTTTCCATTTTTCAAATGTCGTAATCAGGATTCGATTCTCGGCGACAAATGAAATGGCCCCGTGGAGCTGTCAGTGAAGGTATACTTCGTTTTACTTATAAAAATCCATTATGTTTCATGGTCCGATTGAACAAATAACTTCTTTTAATTAATTAATCTTTATGTAAGGTATTGGTTGAAATGAATGATCCAAGTGAATCGAAGTCACGATAACTCAAGTGGTAAAGCAGCGGCGTATTTAGCCGAGGGTCGTGGGTTCGAATCATGCTCATGACACTGACTTTTTTATCTCAATAAATAGATCTATACCTTAGATAAAGATTAATTAATTGAAAAACGTTATTCGGTCAATCGGATCAAGAACCCTAATGAATTTATTATTATTATTAATAAAAGTAGTAGAGCTTAAACCAGAATCGACAGAAGATGATTCTTGAATTGAGTATGCAAATCGCAGACTCTTTTGGGTCGCCTGGCTTTCAGAGATATGCGGTAGATAAGAAGCTGATGAGCCTTGCAAGATCCTTTGGGGCTACAATACAGCCCTAGAAGAAATCACTCCAACCGGAATTTTTAGGTAGGCCGTCCACTGGAGCCGTTTTCGGCCGAACTTGCTCGGCCGTTGCACGGACGAATAGGGCCGGATGATCCAAAAGCGAAGAAACGAATGAGCACGCGTCCATTAGAACCAATTCGTTCGGTCGTGTTGGGCCGTGTACGGCCGAAGCACTTTCCGATCCAAATAAAGTTGGATTTTCCAGTCCTATTCGGCCGAATGGTTACTTCGACTTCAACTGTCAACCATGTGACATCAAACGCTCACCATTGTTTAACGCCGTTCTTTGCTTTTTGCTTAACTTTTCGTTTCGTTTTCATTTCGATGGATTGCGAAAAATTGATAAGTGCGGTTGAGGAGCAAGCTCTTGGGACATGCGTGATCCACTCTATCATCGGAGACATGTCCAGCGTAAGCTGTGGTCAAGGATAGCTTTAGAAATGGAACTTCCAATATTTTTGTTTATTTCTTTCATTCCATTTGTATGTAAACTAAGAATTTTCGAGCAGCAACAAATCTTCTACATCCATTTGGGCTGTGTCGTGAACTGACGAAAATCGGCTACAGTGGACGACGGCGTTCGGCTATATTGCGGGTCGTCCGTTTGGTCAAATAGTTCGGCTGTTGAACGGCCGTCGTAGTTCGGTTCCAATGGGCGAGCAGCCTTATGTATACCGATGTTTTTATTTGTTTATTTTGTTGTCAAATGTTCCACAGGTTACTTTTGCTGAGAGTAAATAGAATCTATATAGGGAAAAATATAATTTCTGTAGCTTTAAATGATAAGCGGAATAGTTTCCGTCTGACATCAGGAGAGTCGTAAGGACAATCATTTCCGATATGGCACATTAAAGGTCTCGTTCTTTATCTAACACCCGATTTTTAAATTGTTTACAATGACTGGAATTCCAATATTTTACGGTCTGCGAATAGGAGACATTCGGTTATATCAGCAGAGGCCGAACGGTCTGCTGCATTTTTCGGGCACTTGACCATTGTGTGTTGTCGTTCCGGTCTTTACGTCATCCCACTCGATCTTTTCCGGAGCTAACGAGCCAAAACAAGTCAAAATATTGTTAAAATTTACGGATTTCATCGTAAAGTCGGGTCCAACAAATGAAACAAAATAATAATAGTAAAACTATACCCTAATTTTACAGATTTCCAACCTGAAGACTGACGCTGATTAAAATTAAGAGTTAATTGTTAATTAGACTCATGCATGTTTTTCATCATGAAAACGTAAAGTTTACTTTGTAGTGGAGATATATAGTTTGTACATACATAGATCGTTACTTCCAAGTAAGGGGCGGCAATGAATTCTCTGAGATTTGAGCTTATCATTTGAACGAAAGGTGAAAAAAGTTATATTTATAAAAAAAAAAGTTATATACTGCAATTGCAACCCACTTCTATTCTAATGTTAACAGAATTAAAAACGAACAGAAAAACTCGTTTCGATAGTTATTTAAATTAATTTTCCGCTTACATAAGGTTTGGCAAGTTGTGTGACCTGATTGAAAGTAAGTACAACCTCATATTTAATAGACTTAGAAATTACGACGTCTTGCTTAATTTTTTCTCCGTTTTTAAACACTTCTCTGATGCATGATTGAGTTAGGTTGGTTAGGTTAAGTTAGGTAGAATTCGAGTTAGGTTAGGAATGATAAGGTAGGTTGTTTTTTTTGGCCTTACTATTTCAGTATTGGCCACAAGTAAAAGGTAGGGTCAGATTAGGAATGGTTAGTTAGGCATGTTTAGGGATTATGAGATCGGGTTAGAAATAGTTAGAAAAGGTTAAAATGGACTAGGTTAGGTTGTGAATTGTTGGGTTAGGTTAGGAAGGATGAGCTTAAATTAGAATTGGTTAAGCAGGAACAGAAATGGTTAAGTTTGGTTAGGTTAGGAATGGTTAAGGATTAAAGGAAGGTTAGGTTAAAGTAACGGTTGGTTTTGGTTAGGTTAGGAATGATTGGGTGATATAAGAATGGTTATGCTAGATGCAAGAAAAATAAAACACACGTGAAACATGAGTTCCTAACAAATTATTTATCGTAGAATCTATCATCGTGAGAAAACCAATTTTAAATAAGCATAACCATAACCTTCTCGTTAACAAGAATGGCAATATTTTCGATTCTACAAAAACTGGACAGTGTCCCATACTATTTATTGGCCGGGTTACTGGGTTAAAATTTCAAATTACAATTACATTGGAACTTCAGCTTTTTTTTCCATAAGGCAGTGTTCAGACCATGTTTTGCCATCGATACATTTTCTTTTAAATAGGCAAGATACAATTTTGATGTCAATAAAATTATATTCACAAATTAACTTTCAGGCTTTTCAGTGACTTGGAAACGAGAAGCTCCAATTGATCGGTAAATGGGAAAATGTTGGCCCTTTTTGAATCGACGAGCACGACTCCTCTACCCAGTCTTCAATATCGCTTAGAAAGAGGGAGAAAAGAAGAGGACTGAGCAAACAGCCTTGTTTTACTCCTTTATTAATTTCAAACTCTTCCTTCTTACTTCGTTGCACAAAACAGGCCCAACCGTATTACTCAGTAGCGGATTATTTTAATATAAAACCCAGCCTGATGGAGAAATATCAAAAGATAAACACAAAGTTTTTCTGAACCGATTTTGAAATGTTTTCAGCCATTTTGTTGATAAACTTGAATGCACTTGGTGAAACTACAAATAAAAATTTAGATTTATATTTGAAGCTAAGCCGTAAGGTATAATTATATACTTTATTACTTGTTTTAAAATTTTCTTCCTTTGAAGACCCGGACTCGAATTTGAAAGATAAATCGCATAAATGTATAAATGTAAATAAAATCCGGGTGCACAGTCTGAATATGGTCAAATGTGAAACAACCGCCGGATCTCGTTAGGCGAGATGTAATTTTGAAATGATGATATGATAGAAACAGATAAGATTTCATCCAGTAGGACCGGATTTTTCAAACAATTTTAAACAGTACTTGTTAAGTAAATTTGACGTTATAACGCTGTAAGTTAAGAAAATAGAAATTTCTCGTTTCGATTATTTATTATTTTTACTGTTTAATATACAACTGCCGTTTGTACAGTTTAAAATTATCCGGAGATTTTTTTAAATTACATTCTCGATCAGTCGCATCAGACGAAAAACCTGGGGAAAAGAGGGGACGAGCTGAACTGTCGGACCAGGGATGATCACGAACTATCGAACTGACAAGGGTAGGGTATGACCATCGGATCACCGTCTTAATGAAATTTTTTTTATTGTCCTTAGATTTCGAAGTTAATTATATAAAATTAAATATCAGTTCATTTTTTAATCTGATCAGAAAATAAAATGCAGAATTGAACTAAGTGAAATTATCCTCTAACTACGAAAACCATTTTTAATTTGTTTGCACCCAGACCCTCAATTACAAATTTTTGGGAAAATCGAAAAACATTTTTTTCACACTAGTTTGCCTGACATCACCCTACGATTTTTTCAAAAATCAAGAAAATGTTAACTTTAAAAAGACTGCTCTGATCACTAATTTAGGACTAGAGATGGGGAAAAGGACTCTCTTTAAGGATCGGATCAAAACTGCGCACTCACTGCAAAGAATCAGCATTTTGTCATCAGTATTTCTATAAACACTATAATTTCTTGTAATTGAGTATAAACTATAAATCATTAAATAAATATGAGCTGGAGTAATGCATAATCCTGGGAAGTGAAAGTGAGATCGCGGAGCAGTGAAACTTGAACGGGCGGGAAAAGAAGTCCGAACGGCCTGGATCTGAAGATGAGAATCAGGAGAACGAAGAGCGGTCGGAGCGGTAGGATTTATGTGCCGTATGATTAAATAGCTGTAGGAGCGAAGAGCTGTAAGATCGAAGAGCTGTAGGAGCGAAGAGCTGTAAAGAGGGTAGAGATGTAGGAGGGAAGACTTTTAGTATTGAAGAGCTGTAGGGGCGAAGAGTGTAAGAGGGAAGAAGTGTACGAGGGAAGACCTCTAGTATCGAAGAGCTGTAGGAGCGAAGAGCTGTAAGAAGAAAGAGGTGTAGGAGGGAAGACTTCTAGTATCGAAGAACTGTAAGAGGAAAGAGGTGTAGTAGGGAAGACTTCTAGTATCGAAGAGTTGCAGGAGCGAAGGGCTGAAAGATGGAAGAGGCGTAAAAGGGAAGACCTCTAGTATCGAAGAGCAGTAGGAGCGAAGAGCTGTAAGAAGGAAGAGGTGTAGAAGCGAAGAGCTGTAAAGAGGGTAGAGGTGTAGGAGGGAAGACTTTTAGTCTCGAAGAGCAGTAGGAGCGAAGAGCTGTAAGAAGGAAGAGGCGTAAAAGGGAAGACCTCTAGTATCGAAGAGCTGCAGGAGCGAAGAGCTGTAAGAAGAAAGAGGTGTAGGAGGGAAGACTTCTAGTATCGAAGAGATGTAGGAGCGAATAGCAGTAAGATCGAAGAGCTGTAGGAGCGAAGAGCTGTAAACAGGGTAGAGGTGTAGAAGGGAAGACTTCTAGCATCGAAGAGCTGTAAGAGGAAAGAGGTGTAGGAGGGAAGACTTTTAGTATCGAAGAGCTGTAGGGGCGAAGAGCTGTAAGAGGGAAGAAGTGTACGAGGGAAGACCTCTAGTATCGAAGAGCTGTAGGAGCGAATAGCAGTAAGATCGAAGAGCTGTAAGAGCGAAATACTCTATGAGTGAGAACAGTTGTCGGGGCGATGAGCAGTATCAGCGAAGATCTGCACATGCAAAGATCTAAGAGCGAAGGAGCTGAAAGAGCGATGAGCAGTATGACCGAAGAGCTGAAGGAGCGTACTGTGGTGGAGGAGCAACGGGATGAAGTCACTTGTGAAGTTGCTGAGTGACGACAAACACAACATTCAAAATTGAGTTGTCGTTCTGTTAAAGAATTATTTTGGACCTAATTTATTGGTAGCGTCTATTAGTTTTGAACTTTTATATATGCATAATTTTACTTCATACAATCTTGCATCTTGTTTTAAAAGAACAGAACGACTGGTCACGTGAATAGAGGTCAATATTTCAGGATCCAAAATTGCGCTAAAAGGTCACTATTGCCCCAAGTCTGAATACCGTTTGTATTCGAGATATTTCAATTTTCAGGTTATTTCAACCTTTCAAAACTTTCTTTCATAAAGTCCCTCTTATCTCATAAAATGGTAATTTCAGAGTAAATTGTCTTACGGAATTTCAAAAATATTTTTTATTCACTAATTTCGTGGTCCTTGACCAATTAAACATGACAATTAATTAAGGTTTTTAGTTGAGATGAAAAAAAAGGTAATGGCACGAGAGGGATTCGAACCCACCACCTTCGGCTAGATACGCCGCTGCTCTACCACCTGAGCTATCGTGACCTCGATCCACTCGGACATCAACTCTCCATCTCAACCCCACCTTATGAGTTTTCCCTCCATTTGCCATTTTTCAAATGTCGTGTAATCGGTTTGGATTCTCGTCGACAATTGAAATGGCGACGGAGAGCTTTAGTGAAGTGTACTTCAGTTAATTCATTAAATTCACTAATTTCGTGGTCCGCTTGACCAATTAAACATTACAATTAATTAAGGTTTTTAGTTGAGATGAAAAAAATTTTTTGTGTTTCGACTACCGAAGGTAGGGAAGCCTTGTATTAATGCGGGAAGTTTAAAAAATGTTTGTCTCCCAAAATCAAAATTTCCACCCGCATTTTGGGTTTCAGCCCTTTTTGAACAAATTTGGTCCCATGTTTGGTCCTGCATGCACAAAGGCAAAATCGCGTCCACAGCTATATCTCCGAAACCATTTGTCGGAATCTTATGAAATTTACAGGGATTATGCGGGTTGCGTTCTAGATCATCCCCTATGAATTTTATATGAATCGGATAAACATATGCGCATACGCACACGTAAAATCTCCGAAATCATTTGTGTACTTGCTATCTACTGTCCTTGGCCTCTTTTTTCCGTCATTTGATGTAGGTTTTGTCACTTGGGCTGACTAGCCTTCCTGCTTCTTATCCTTTATTGGCTTTAAGATAGTTTTTATAAAGACATCTCGGATTATCATCCTACTTACCTTTACATATTCTACCCACTCCTTGAGTAGGGTGGATAGCCTATTTATTGAGGCTCCCAACAGGCGGTCCCTTGTCATTGCCGAGAGTTATTCGATCTCCAGCAGGCTTTTTGCTTTGACGTATTTACTAGATTTTGCACTGCTGCCTGGTGGGGCGGGCTCAGGGCATGTCCCAGATGTAGTTTGATATTTTTTTTAAATTAGGAGTCATATAGTTCCCACGGTAGCTAGGGATGTAAGTTAGCCGTTCCAGTCGAGCCCCGCATGCTGGGGTAAGCCTAGATACAACATAGTGTCGGCAGGTTTGAGACACTATTTTTTTCAACTCCAGTGCCAGTCATCCTTCATCACGGTTCGCTTTAAACTTGGATTACGGTCGCCATGGCCCTTTAGCCTACCCTAAGGCTTTTGCCGCCCATTCCTTGACGGAAATAAACCACGGGCAACATCGAGGCGTTCCCCAAGAGGCAGTGCGTGGAAATTGGGGCTGGTCTTTTGCTCCCCAAACTGAAAGAAGAGCGATTCAGCTTTCCAGCAGTTATAATAAGGTTCAATGTGAATACAATCCAGAGGAGTTACGAATTTTTTTGGCAGTACACCAGAAATCAGAGGGAAAAATGCCCCTGGCTATTCAAAACCAAAAATGTAACGTAAAACATTATCAGGTAAAAATTTAACTTTATGCTACAAATTTTCTAAACATTTTTAATTTTTTGCCTGCGACTTCCTACTTCTTGAATCTACTTTTTTCATCCAAGCAGCCATCTCAAGTAGAAGGTCGGCCGTTCCAGAATGGGCACTTTCTACTCTATTCAAGCGGCTATGTGCGACTTAATAATAAATGGCCCTTGCCCAACGTTCAAAGCCGAGTAATAGTTCATTTTTAAAAAAATGGTCACGTCGGGTCAGTCTTTGTATTTATTGAAAGACTTTCGTACAGAGTTTAAATTAGGTGAAGGAAGAAAGCCAAGAGCATAATTGTTTCCAGGCAGGTCGCCAACATTTTTAGAAATCATCTTCTTTTGAAAAGTATGCAATAAATTGTAATATTTATGCAGATTCTATGAATGACGCTTGTACTCAACAAAAAGAAGTAGAAAGCACACATTTCTAGTTAGTCTAGTTAAATTTGAAGCTAGATCTGACAATTTTTGCTTATTATGATTGTCAAAATAACACAAAGACCAACCGCAGAAGGTAATGAAACTCGTCTGAGCGAGATAACCCAGGGGCTTAGGGTTTAACTGTAGTCTATGATGCCATGAAGATCTAACTCATTATTTTCATTAATAGTTCATTAATATTTTAAGTGGTTTGACGTTATATGGTCATGCTTTGTCATGCTGGAAGAAAATATTTTTACTGTTTACCAATCTTGGGCGATTATTGGCCTTACTAGCACAGGTCGTAAGTTAAGCTAACTCTGGCCCGGGGACAGTGATGGTCAGTGGTTAAGGCGATTAATATATGTGACACTAACTACCCGAACAGGTTTTAGAATTTTATGTGAGATGAAGTTGGAGAAATCAGAAAAGTATTGCAAGTAGTTCTGACTCCTTCGGACCCAATGGGTAGTTGGTCGTACCCAGTTGACACATCAGGGACACAGCCGATTTAATATGAGTATTAAGGGGTGAAGAGGTCTCGAAGCTATTATCGTTTGAGGCATGGAAGATTTTGGGATGGGAAATCTAGAGGCCTTGGCAGTAGGGTTAGGTGGACCGAGAGCTTGGCATAGTCCGCTCGGTGTGTCCAGATTGATCTACGTAATGTTTTGTACTTAGATCTTGTTAATCATAATAGGTTTCAGACCTAGAAGTCTTACAGTTAAGTTTTTTTATAGTAAGTGTACTTTTACTTGGCAGCCCGCTATCTAGGTGTAGACCTAAATGCGTTTGTCGATATTTATATTCTGTTTATCGATTGTTATATTTTGGACTGTCAATTTTTGCTGGCTTGACTGGTCTGAAGATTGTGCCAAAAACGCGTCAGACAGGCCAAACCACGAGCATAGGCAGAACAAACTGATCGGTAACTAGTTTCAAAATAGTCGGTTACTTGGGGTTTTTATTTTGCCCTACAGACATTCAGTCAATGTCAATTAATTGGTGACAACGCCAACCGACCCGGGCCACCCCCAAAGGGCACTACCCCATACACCCGCTTCTCATTCAGGTTTACATCTAATTTCGGTAGCATTAGGAGGATGTGGATAAAAACCGTACATGGCAACAGTCAACATGGCAACCCCTGGAAAAGTCCACATCCTCCCCACTTCCCTGGGACAAATTGCCCTTTGCATGTGGAGTACACCCCGGAGACAACCCGAGACAGCTGATCCAGCACCCCCAGAATGACCCAGGTTCCTCACCTGTCAATCAACCAACTGATAAATAAATAGTTATTAATAATCTATACAAATGTACCAATATCAGCAAACAACTTTCAATATAAATAGTCAATAAATTAATAAATCAGTATTAACATCGGTAATAAATAATCAATTGGTAAATAAATAATTATAAATAATCTATACAAATGTATCAGTATCAGCGAACAACCTTCTATATAACCAGTCAATAAATAAATCAGTATTTACATCGATAATAAATAATCAATCGGAAAATATATAATTAATAAATTATTAATATAAATATATAAATTCTACTACATAAGTAACAATGTAAATCTATAATAAATTAATAATTGGACAGATATTGCATTAAGCCTTCAGATCATTTTTATTCAAAAATTCAAACAACGTCTTAAATATCATTTCATTTTCAGAACTTATAAGGCTATTAAAATTGAAGGGCTTCTCTACCTCTTTGTAACTAAAGATTTGTTCAAACATGACATTTCTCGCTTCTTCATACTCCGGACAATCAAACACAATATGTTGCATTGTCTCGGGTTCATCGCATGTTTCACAATTTGGGTAGTTCGGTAGGGTTTCAGTCTTCGGTGAGGAATACTTGTAGGGGAGTGGGATGTGAGGTTGTTGACATTTGTGAAGCTTCTTGTAGCTTTATTTGGCTATGTCAAGGACATATTGGATGTTAAGGTCATTGTGAATGGTAAGATTTTATATATACATAGGAGCATTGACGAAACTTGAAAAATGTTAAACCCATGTTCTATGCTGTTTGGCCAAAGGGTCTTTGAATGGTCAAATAAGTCGTTTGTTTTGTAGAGTCATTTTTGAACTTTTGTGAACATTGTGTTCCCGAGTACTCATCGTTAACAAGACAAGAGGATCTTTAGCGTCCGCACCTGGCCTTTGGCCTTATCGGACGTTTTGATTCTCAAGATGAGAGCTGACGCATTCTGCATACGACGGAATGGTGTTACCGCCGCAGCATTGGTGTAGAGGTGTCTCAGCCCCTAAGGGCCCAGACAACCTCGCTCTCCGCTTGTTCACTCCGAATGGTCGGACCCGCATTGTGCATCAGGTCGTATGCCGCACGCAAAGGGCTAACAGGCCGAAATACATCAGCCTGTTCTCCCGAGTATTCCCTAGATAGAGAAGGCCACTCTATCTCCCTGAGTATAGGGACTCCCCTAGCGTAGAAACTTCCGGGAACGCCCCGGCAGCGGTTTAGTTTAAAGTGGAATTGCTAGCCACACCCTAGATGAGCACCGCCTACGGTAAAGTCTCTAATCGAGCTCAGCCTACACTTGTCACGCGCATTCGAGGGATGCCACAGGCTCAGCCTAGGTGGTCCGATCCTTCGCTTCCCCAAGGGTACCACGCCGGTCATACGCACAACAATGCAAAGCATACTCGAGTCCGAGACACCGATTCACTACCCGCTTCCATTCGCTTACTTACGCATTCGAGGGACTGTAGCATGATCATTGCGTCCTCAACGCTTACATGCTCCCGTCCGGTCGCAACGTCTCCCGTGAGGCCGGGGGGTTTTACGTTGGCTATAAGGAAGCTTCACGAAGGTCACAAATAGAAAACAGCCTCTGTCTAAGTTCCCGCCAGGGGCGTCACCACGCACCACCACGAATCCATTCCCAGTGTAACTAGGGCTGAATTTGGAAAGTTTAGTTACCCCGTGGTACAGATGGCCATACACCCTCCCCCGTCTTTGCAGACAGGATCTGTGACTCTGCTAAGGCACCCGCCGCCCATGCCGATCCTAGGCCGACACGAGTTCAGCTTGTGCTTCAGAGAGGTTGCCACGCCCTCTGGGCTGCTCCTTTATTTTGTGCCCGCATACCCCCCTTGTAACCAAGGGCTAGGAGGGGTCACAGGATAGAATGAAGGAGCTCGGATTGAGAAAAAGAGCCGTGGATGAGAACACGAGGTGAGCCGTTTCGGGGTCTCGAGTCTCAAACCACGCTATACCACCCGTTGTCGTTTATCAGTGTATAGCTCAAAAAGAAAAGAATGGTTCCGCCTTCGTATTTCAAACAAACAAGGGAACGTTTTTGGCAATTCCTACTTTGAAACATCAAGAGGTTCTTGCTGCTCTTTGCTGAGGTGCTTTACATTATCAGGGCTGTTGACATAGAAATAATTAATTGTGGGATTTGAATCTCGGTTGAGGCGATAATTTGGGAAGGACGCTCCTGCTGTTCAAACCACGTGAATTTCCTTCTATTGGAAAGTTAGAAGGGTTCTTACCACCGCGCAACCGACGTACCGGGGAACCAGCCTAACCCAACAGAGGCTACTATCGTCTACCCTTCCCACCGTCCTCAAAGGGGCCGCACAGGACACCCAGAGATTTTTCTCCAGGAATCGGGCGTCTCCAGACAGGTGCCTCTAATGTTTAGAACCAGACGGCCACTAAAAGTTCGACACCGCTGCGAATAACGTCTTGAAGCGGTCAGAAGATTGCTAACAATTTACAGCATTCAAAACCGTGCTTGTACTACAATTCACCTCGTGGGCAACACTAACTGTAGGTGTTCCCGAAAGCACATGGGGGATATGGTATAATATTGATGTTTAAGGCTAAATAGTTCAGGACAAAAAGCGCACCAGTCGCGTGCCTCGATGATGTAGTTTATAGACAGTATATAAGCACAGAATAGTACTATGACTCAATGTCTTCGTAGTCCACTTCAAGTGGTCCTCTGGATGGATGTAAGAGAAGATAGGCTCTTTCAAAACGGCTAATGTTACGGTGAACTCGTATTTGCCTCGCGATTGGTTTCACCGGTGCAGCTCTAACAATTTCATGAGGGATTAAGTTGGAAAAAGTTTGTAAAGTGTTTCTGGCCACTCAAACAAGACATCCAACGGGTAGTTAAGCCCTCCTGTAAAGGAATTGCTATACTACTTCGCATGAACATCACGAAAAAATCAGAATAGGATCTACCTTACTAATTCTAACAAACACTTGGACGTTATTCGCTTTGAATCATGACGAGGTTGTGTTTCCGAATGTCATTGCGTTAAATTGTCAGAACTGCTGACAAATCATTATTTCATAACATGTGACTGTTAGTTTGATTGAACTTTAAGGTGGTATCTTGTAAACCAAAAAGACAACGAAATCTTTTTATGAGACTTTTTCGCGGGAAAGATCGGATGATGAAGAAGTAGCCCTTGTGAAAATTTTAATTCATGTGTAAATTTCCGTGAGGAATTGTCTTGCATCTCTTGGGAACCGATGCAATGCCTTGCAAAAACCGGTTTACAGTAGCGTGGGAAACTTTTAATTTTACTCCAATCTCTTTGGCATTCTGATTACCTCAGCTAACATAACATCGTGAGGGAAGTTCTGATCTTTCAAGAATCCTCCTGACTGCAAAAGTAACCGGCCATCCTCATCGTCCAGTCTTTCTATCTAATGTTCATTCAGCAGAGGTAAAATGATCGGGATCGGAATGCAGTGAACGTATACCAATCATAAAAAATTTAAAAGGCTATTATTAGTCAGGGGTATAAAATCGCATGCCTAAATTAAATAACGTCTTTTCGTTTGTAATCCACTGTTTATCTTTATTGATTCAGGCCTTCCTGGTAATTACATCAATTAAAATGTTTTTCAAGTTTGATCATCATTAGCATTCTGAAATTTTTCATGTCTTCCTTTCAGACGATAATGCGGCGGGACCAATTAATGGGACACGATGACGACCTGGTTGCCGATGAAGGTAAGCATTTTTCACCAATTTTTTCTAATACTCTAATGGTCAACAATAAAATATATATTAATTATACTTTTTATCCAAGGACTTGGTTGAGATGAAAAGCTAGTGTCACGAGCGGGATTCGAACCAACAACCTTCGGCTAAATACGCCGCTACTCTGACCACTTGTTGGAGCCACTCGGACACCAACTTCTCATCTCAACCTTTCGAAATTTTCATCTTTTTGCCATATTTTCTAATATCGTGTAATCAGGATTCGATTCTCGGCCTCTCTCGATTCTCGATGAAGTGGCCGCGGTGAGCTGTTAGCGAAGTAAGTACTACTGTAATTATTATATTAATCCATATGTGTATATTTAGTGGTCATAATTGACCGTTGAAGTTGGTTATACTTTTTAACTAAGGTCTTGGTTGAGTGGGTTCGAATCCCGCTCATGACATTAACTTTTTCATCTCAACCAAGACCTTAGATAAAAGGTTTAATTAATTTAAATAATTAATAAGGTAAATTATGACTACTAAATATACATGTATGGATGTCGTCGTGCCTTTTGGTGGGCCCCTCCCTCAAGCGGACTTTCTTTACCCCGTTGAGGAAAAAAATGTTCTTATCTGTTTCATTGTCACATTACAATTATAAAACTGGATATGAAAAATTTTATGTTTGACAAATATAACAATCGATACTGTGATGAAGATTCCAAAATGGATGATTTTAGATTTGCGCCAAATAAATCAGTGTTGCCAATACACGGGCAGAAATACTGAAGGAAAATCAGTGCACTCGCCCAAAACTCACAGGATTAGAAACCGTTTAGCAAATTTGGTCAATTTGGTGATGCCCTGAGGCAACTTTGGGCAAAAATTAATTAGTTAATTAAAAGAGCTAATTCTGTAACTTTGGGCTTAAAGGCTGTTAACTTCGGGCCATAAAGCATTAACAATCCTGTTCGGATTCAAAGTTTTTGTCCTATTTCCTTTAATGCATTTTGCTGCTTCTTTCCTTCCAAAACCTGCTAGAAAGTTCTTGGCTTGTTTTTGTCAAACGAGTGAATTCCACTTTTTCTTAAGTTTCATGTTGTGTTTTTGTCTGAGGTGCTCATTGATTGAGCGACTCCTTATGCCACAGAAGGGATCAGGATCTATCACCGGCATAGATTCCCTTCCATGCAAGGGTGTCCGCGCTCTTGTTTCCTCTACTCCAACATGTCCTAGGACCCTTTGAGCTAATGATGTTTTAGCATAGTGCTTTGATGGCTGCTTAGCTGACATGATAGCTATGTACCTGGTTTTTACACTTTGTTCAGATTGAACTGAGTACATCTCTCAATTGCATGGACTTCAGCCTGGGACATATTGACGGATTTTCCCATCTGAGTATTTGGTTCCAGAACCGAACAATCGTGCAGCTGTACCTTATTGCGTTCTTGGTCCATCAGCGTACCTAGGTGCCATTCTCAACTAAGGCGTCTTTCCCTATTTCCCGTACTGTTTTGGTATTTGTATCTGTCCGGGAATTTCGCTTGAATTCAAACGACATGTTCATATCATAACCTTGGGGCTATGATGTTCCTAATGGTGATGTTCCTTCACTACGCTGTTATTATTTCGCTATTTACGTTTTATACCTGTTGGAGGTTTTCTTTAGTAATGTAAAATATTTTGTTTTAATTTTTACTTTTCATATTCCTTTTCAACCCCATGGCAATGTCGGATAAATACAAGTTTGGGTTTCAAAACCGATTGTCACGGCCAGGAATATGTGAAAGATAAACGTGCCGACAGATGACGATCCGTTTCGCAGTACAGTTGAGCGACATGCCATTTTGTTTTCCTCCCTTGAAAGGGGTTGACGTCAAAGGAAAATTAGGGCGGCGATTCGTTTCCCGCTACAAGCTATTTCCATAACTAGAGATCCCATTTTCTATTAAACAAATAATAAAAGATTGTCTGATATTCAAAATAATTTGTTTATTTATTATTCTCGTTTGAAAGTAAACTATTCAACAAAATTGGAATACAAAAATATATTCACTAATTTCGTGGTCCGCTTGCCCAATTAAATCATTACAATTAATTAAGGTTTTTAGTTGAGATGAAAAAATTTAATGGCACGAGCGGGATTCGAACCCACGATCTTCGGCTAGATACGCCGCTGCTCTACCACTTGAGCTATCGTGACCTCTTTCCACTCGGACATCAACTTCCCATCTCAACCCCACTCTTTTTTTCATCTCAACTAAAAACCTTAATTAATTGTAACAAAAATATATAATAACAAAGTTCTAATAGTTATTGGATTTTCCTAAGAAAAGCAATGTTCTTAAGCTATCTAGCTGATCCATTCTGATAAAAAATGTCTTTCCTTCCGCTTGTTCGCGTTGTGTCAAATCGTCTCATAAACGACTTGCCAAAAAGAATGATATCGCATGATCAAGCATAAAACGACCCCAACACGCGGCACTATAGTGCTGTGCTGCATCGCATCTGTGTATTGGGTCATTCATTTCCCTATGCTACAAAATTTGCCTTATGTCCTCGGTTTACTGTTTCAACTCCCTTCACTGTACATAAGGGTTGGAAATATTTACAATTTTGAAAAAACACGAATCTTCGAAGTGCATATGAAAATAAAATCGCTGAAAACAGGGTGTTGAAACGTCTATGTAAAAATTGTTTGATATCTCATGGTGCAAAATACAACACGACCCCATGACGCGACGCGAAATCTGTACCACTGCCACAGCGCCATCGGCTGTCAGCTGTGCTGTGCTGCGATTTCAATGTGCGCTGATTCATTCATTTTCCTATGCTACAAAAGGAGTTTAATCTTGTCTGGCACTAGGACCTTACTGCTAAAACACAAACCCTTCCTTTCTAGTAGATACTATCTCCTTTTAATACCCTACCTATATGATTATTTCTTCTGTGTTATCCTTATATATTTTCTGATCATGGACGGCGTTAAAGGATAGAATGCCAGTGCTATCAGTGTATGCTAGGATAGAGGCATCGGGATATCAGCATTTATCCTGAATGCAGTAACGGGCCAAGGATGTGTTGGCCAGAAGAGGGAGAGATTCCGACACATATTTTGAAGCACTTTTCGACCAGTTGGGAGTTAAGGATAAAGTGCCTCCTAGCATTAAGATAGTGTTCTCTAGCAATAACAAAAATATTGCTAGGTAGTAAGCCTTTGAGATTCCAGAATAAATCCATATACATCCATCCTGTTCGAGAAGAGCATTCCTTATTCTCAAGGGATGTTATGATGTCCACAGCACGATGGAATGGTGGAACAGTAGGATGGTGACTCCTATATTCCAGACCAGTTTATTGTCAAGAATCGATAGAAAATTTTAAGGGGGATTTTTTGCTTACAAAGGAGCTTTTCAACGTGTTTACAAAAAATTGGCAGTAAACCGATAATGCGGTAGGAATTTAGAAGGTGATATGGTTTTTTGGGATTTACGGATTGGATGAACCATGGTAAACTATGCATTTAAAGTGTGGTTAGGAAAATCACGATTTTTTATGAGTTCACGAAGTAATGAATGGGGTCAAAAATCCAGAAGCTTTTTTGTAAGAGAAGATTTTTAATTGCTAATTTGACGTGATAAGGAGTAAAAGGTTTAGAGAGGACAGGCAGACGTAATGTGGAGATCTTATCTGGATTCCAGCGCACACAAGCATAGGGGCAAAGAAAAGATCGATAAATTTGCCAATGAAGGTCGATGAGGACACCTATCCTCCATGAACCCTTTTACGACATACCAAAACGCCAATAACGTAGATCCATCTGGCAATGGACTAATAAGTCCTTAGTTCGAAGAGATTGTACCCTTGGACAGAAGAGAAAAATTTCGCAAAAACTAATGGCTAATACTACTATGTCTAGGACAAGAATGATAGTTGAACTCTGGACCAGGTATGAAGAAGTACCGGTTGTTTTTGACCAAGCTTTGGGATCTGGTATGAGGAACTCTAGATAATAGATAATAGAACAACAGACCAAAACTGATCGCGGTGTATAAGGTCGTAAAGGCCGTCTCTTTATTAACCTTTGTCATTTAGTGGATTGGGTGAACCATGGAAAACTTCCATGGTTTTGGAAAGTTGTATTACAAAGGGTGATTAGGAAATCTATGGTTTCTGTTGGAAGTTCATGTAGGCTTGAAAGTGTACTGAGGTCAAATCCTGGAGCTTTTTGAAAAGGAAGATTTTTAATTGTTTATTTGACGTCATAAGGCGTAAAAGGTTCTGATTGTCGATAGACTGTAAAAGTTGGGAATCTGCCACTTTTCTCTGCATTGTAGCCCTAGTTATTTTCATGTGGCTTGTCAAACCAGTTTCCGTACAAGAATCCAAATAATATATTCAATGTTGATTCACGATTTATTTCCAAATATTCTACAGTAAATTGGAACATTGTTGATTAAGAAGAAGAATTGTCTAGAAAAGCTTTTGGCCGAAGGGCGTTGTACTTCGGAGGGTCGATCAGGTCCCTCGAAATATTAATTTTTTGGTCGAGGAGCTACCTATTGAGAGTTAAGCATAACTGAACAATTAAAATTAAAGCAACAACAAAGCCAGAATAATAAAAATTGACTGAATCATCGTCCAATTGTTGATGGTTTGGGCTGAGGTGTGAGATATAATGAGACCTGGGACCACACTTTCAATCATCATTTCCCCGCGCTTAGTCAAAATTTTCGATCATTTCAATGATTTAAAAGTTAAAAAGCCTTAAAATATGAGTGTTGTTGCCGAAAATATTATAAAAAAGTGTTATTGTCTGATATTTAAATCGATACATAGATTTTTTTTCAAACGAAGCTGAGGAATCAAGCTCAAAATAGATTGGCTACTAATAAAAAAAATCTTTTGTTTAAGCCGTCCTTAATCAATTTAAAATCTGATCAATAACAAACCGCTTGAGATAAACAGATGATAAAAAAAGAGAAACTTATACTCGTTCCCTAAGCACTGTTATACAATCCAATTAGGCTGGAAAACTTTCGACATAATAACCATTATTACCATCAACAATATTTGCATACAATAAAAATATATAAACAGGCAGGATGGACTTTGTCCATTCGAAACTTGGAAGTAAGGCTGTAAATAAGAGCTTGATGAGCAATTAATCGTTTTGTTTTTTAAATCTTTATTAACTTTTTTTTTTTTATTCATAACAGTAGTGAAGAAAGGAGGGTTCGGGGCCAATTTAAAACACGTAATCTCTACCCCAGCCTTCTGTCCGGATCGTCGGCCATTTGATATGACGACCCTGATCCCCTCCTTTTTTGATATGTATCGTCACTTTGATCTTCCTTCCACCATCATGTTGTTTGACGAGGGTAGTGAAACTCATCTTTTTTTTCCATGTGACGTCACTGTACCATTCATTCTACCGTCATGGGGTTTGACGAGGGTAGTAAACCCCTCCTTTTTTTGCTATGTGACGTCACTTTGGTCTTCCTTCCACCGTCATGGGGTTTGACGAGGGTAGCAACCCCCTCCTTTTTTTGCTATGTGACGTCACTTTGGTCTTCCTTCCACCGTCATGGGGTTTGACGAGGGTAGTAAACCCCTCCTTTTTTTGCTATGTGACGTCACTTTGGTCTTCCTTCCACCGTCATGGGGTTTGACGAGGGTAGTAAACCCCTCCTTTTTTGCTATGTGACGTCACTTTGGTCTTCCTTCCACCGTCATGGGGTTTGACGAGGGTAGTAACCCCCTCCTTTTTTGCTATGTGACGTCACTTTGGTCTTCCTTCCACCGTCATGGGGTTTGACGAGGGTAGTAAGCCCCTCCTTTTTTTGCTATGAGACGTCACTTTGGTCTTCCTTCCACCGTCATGGGGTTTGACGAGGGTAGTAAACCCCTCCTTTTTTTGCTATGTGACGTCACTTTGGTGTTCCTTCCACGAATGAATGAATGTAATGAAACTTTTTTGCCAAGTGACGATACTGTAATTTCCCTTCTACCATCATAGGGTTTGAAGAGTATTGGGGCTGGTATGACGGGGGTAGTGATGCCCTCATTTTTTGCAATGTGAAGTCACCGTGCTCATCCTCCATATCATGGAGTTTAATGAGTTCTGCGGCTCACTTTTTTGTATGTGTGTGTGTCACATGGCAAAAAACAAACGGGCCACTACCCTCGACAACCCCCATGGTGCTCGAAAGAGAAAAATAATTTTTGGCCTACCTTTCCTCATTATTTTCGGCATTTCGCCATCTTCGGTTAAATCTCAACCATTTTCTTTTATCCACCCCTTTTCAGGGATGAAGAAAAGTATACAAAATGAGATAATTTTGCCTATTCTCGCAGAAAATCTAACTGGTCATGCCCGATGTTGCCTCATCTACGTCACAAAAACAGCCAAAGCTAAAACTAATTGTTTTTATGATTTGTATAGGCTATTTGGGACATGAAAAATTAAGAATAATTTGACCGCATAAAAACTCAAAAATTATCAAATTAATTTTCCCTCTGGTGGTAAAGAGCCATGTTCCCCATTTTAGTTTTTTTTAATGTTTCTAAATTTCTATTGTTGGTGTTGCTCTGAGGAAACATTAAGCCATAAAGAGTTAAAGGGAGAAGACATGAAATTAGAAGCGTGTAATATCGGTTACCGCGGGCTCAAAGTTGAAGTACCAGTAAAGGCGTAAAGCATGTTTTTCTATGTTGCAAAATATGCCAATCAGCCTTGCAAATACCGTTGTTAAACATGGTAATGCATTTCGCGTGTGCTTAATCTATTAGTTTAACAACTATCTCAAGACCTCGTTGCATTTAGTCACTTAAAACTAAAATACTGCCATAACATAAAAATTCCGACGGAAATGACATCATTCGTTAGGGCTCTCAAAAGGATGAAGTTGTGAACAAAGTGTACACTCAATTTTACAGAGCGCGACATTCCTGTGAGAATCGTGAATTTCCCCCTTCAGGCGAAGTTCAAAGCAATAGAAAATATATCTGGTATGTATTACACGCTAAATCTAAATATAACTGGAAACCTATAATAGATTAGATTACGTTCTCAATGTCGATTCAAATAGTTCAAATTGATCTGGTCAGCTAATCAACTATGGTTGTCAGCAATTTCAAATGGAACTAATTCAATATGATACTGCCTATCAACCTCTCCCCCCTACAGACGACTTAATCAGGAAAAATGGTCAGCTTCGTTTGTGTTCAAATTGAGATTAAGTTAGGGATAGGAATAATTAGCTTGGGTAGTGTAAGGGTCAGGGTACAGATTGGTATGAAATGAACAGATTAGGGTAGGCTAGGTTTACTAATAATTAGGTTAAGTTACGTATGGTTAGGGTTAGCAACTGGTTTAGTCAGGTTGTGTTAGGAAATAATGAGGTTAGGTTAAGTTTACGTATAATTATGTTAAGTTACGTGAGAGTACTTAGCGATTGGTTTAGTTAAGGTTACAAATAATTATGTTAAGTTTGGTAGTGTTAGGGGGTTAAAAATAAGGACGGGACGGGTTAGGTTAGGATTGGGGTTAGATTTAGAGATTGATTAATTTTGGTAGAGTTAGGTAATATATCTATAATCAAATGAAATTCCGTGAAACGTGAACTTATTTTAGTTGTGTTATTAATTCGACAATCACTATTCTTTAAGTGTTGTAATTAGCCTTAATTAGTGCTAAGCGGATGAAATTGTAATGGCTTTAAAATCCAAAGGGGTCAAACTCAAAAAATTCTAAATCTATAATCCATTATGGTATTAATTTTGGCAATTGTTCGTATTATTGTCAAGTCAAGACACCCTTACGATACTGGAAATTACCCATTCGATAAAAAGTAAAAAAAAAAAGAAAATCCTTGATTTTTAGCTAGAGATTTTTTATCAACTAATACGAAAAAAATAAAGGACTTTCTTTCTTTTTTTTTTACTTTTTATCGAAAAGTTAAAAAAGAATTTATCGTAAGGATTTCATCAAGCCTCCTTCCACACTGGTTCAATCTGCTCGGGACTGTCTTCAATGAGCAAGAATTTACGCCGTGATTCCATGGCTCAATCGAAACAAAAAAAACCTGACGTTTCAATTTCGTGGCTCAAAGAAAAAAAAGGCCAATTAGCCTCGACCGGAATCGGTTTTGTTTATTGAAGACGTCTTCACTTCGGAGCACGTCGTGAAACCTTCGGCGGTAGAAAACGGATGTTGGGATAATCGACAAAGCGTGATAAAAGTTCCTCTTTTTTTCAGCCATCGACTACTTCTAAAGCCGTGATAAAGCATTGCAAAAGAAACAATTCATAGTCTCCTACAACCGTAAGCACCATTGTTGATGATGCTCAAAATACAGGTTACTTTCATAAAGTACATACCCGCAAAGCAGTTCGTCGTTGATTATAAACCATTCTGAAATGATATTCGGTTAGTTACTATTGTGACTTATTTATTTATTATTATGTGGCTTATTCGCCGCATGAAATTTGGTATCACATCCAATCCTGTATTATTTGTCACAATCTTCGAAAAATTGGGATTTCTTTGATAGGGCCATGGAATCTGGTACATTCTGCTGATTAACGGACTTAAAAATCAAATCAGGGCCGTGAGGATTTTTTCTCAAGTTTATTCGAACGCCGCAAGCAACTGCCCCAATTATTTGTTTTTTTCTTCAATAAAAATATAAACAATAAAAAATTATTTATTTTAAGAAGTTTTAGTGCTTTTTGTTTTTATTTATTAAAATTTCAGGCTGATATCGCTTATAGTCAGCTCCGTTGTACATTCTAGAAAAGGTGCTTTTTTTTAATAATTTAAAATGTCACGACTGTGCGAGACCAATATATTTAAATTTTCACTACGTAGTTTCTTTACTACTCGTCTCCCTCTCTATTTCGCTGACTCGCTAATGGAGAGAGAGGTTAACATATATATGCTGGGTGTATCAATTTCTATAGTCCACCCATTTAATTGGGAAACGATTATCTTTAGCAAAAAAGCAAAAAATGGTCTTATACAAACCCCAAGTTAATTTTGGCTAGGAATCGCGAGGTGGTAACAGTTTTAACATAACTTTATCATCTAGCTGGGAAATGACACTAACTTTGTTATGTTAAATGAGAATCTCCCATATTTTTATTGCACAGTTTGATTTTAGAGATAATTTTATGCCACTTTTACTGAAAGGAAAATTTTAATACGCACGACCATTTCTGAGTTATGAGTTATGACCGTCGGAAGACGACTGAGGGGGTATGCTTTTTGTAACGTCAAGACGGCCTCCTTTATTTCAAAAACCAAGTTACTCCTTTCAATTAATTATTCTTTTTTATGTAAGGCTTTTGGTTGAGATAAAAAAGTCAGTGTCACCAGCGGGATTCGAACCCACGACCTTCGGCCAAAAATGCGGCTGCTCTACCACTTGAGCTATCGTGACTTCGATCCAATCGGACATCAACTTCCCATCTCAACCTACAACCGTTCAAATTTTCCCTCCTTTTGCCATTTTCAAATGAAGTCCATTCCAAATGCTCAGCGACTTTTGAAGTTGCCACGAGGAGGTGTTAGTGAAGTGATACTTCTTTTACTTATTAAATATTAATCCATTTATGTTTTAGTGGTCAATTGACCAAGTTACTTCTTTCAATGGGTTCTTAGTCAGAGAGGATCGAAGTCACGATGGCTCAAGTGGTAGAGCAGCGGCGTATCAAGCCGAAGGTCGTGGGTTCGAATCCCGCTCGTGACACTGACTTTTTAATCTCAACCAAAAACCTTACATAAAAAAGAATAATTTGTTATTTTAAATGATAATCTCCCATATTTTTATTGTACATTTCGATTCTGGAACTAATTTTATGCCACTTTTACTGAAAGGAAAATTTTGATAGGATCGACGGCATCTGAGTTATGCTCGAGTTTTATTTTTATTTTATTTTATTTTTTTTTGCAAGCAAAAAAATATGTTCTCGCTTGTTTTGACCGACTTATGGTATTATCTTCCTTTTTGGGTTAGCTTTCTTTTCTAATTGTAAATATGTATTTAAAAATATCAATGTTTACTAGTTAATTTTCCAATATCAATTACCTTCTTATTGTAATTTTTCTTTTTGTTATTTTCTCGAAGTTATTACTCTTGAAATCATGTCGATTCTATCGTACAACAATGTATACCTGAGTATTCATTTCATGTTCTGCTTTCCAACAAAAATGTATACAAGAGCCGAGAAGAGAGACATGCTTGTTGCTTTGTTGATGCTGGGCAGAGAGGAAGGTCTGCGTCTATTCTCTACAGGTTGCTTACGATGATTTCTTAATGGTTACCATATCCTTTGAATTCATTTAATTATCTTTTCCTTAACTTCTTTCAGAGAGAGGTTTGTACAAGACCATTTTTTGCTAATCCTTTTTAAAAAGATAGTTCCTACTCACAGTAAGTTGTTTTGCAACAATCCGGATTTCGAGCCTTTTACCTCATCATCAGGTTGAAGGACTTCCACAACCACGTCTCTCGACATGAATTGCCAAAGTGAACCCCTG